>NW_024884755.1:3341503-3430557 GCF_019232065.1 Centrocercus urophasianus | reverse complement strand
AAAAAAAAAATCTGAACGTGAAGTTTGCTTTCCTATGCTCACATGAACCTACTGGTGGACAAAGCACTCAGTTCTGGATTTTGCATCCATATATATAGAGATCATAGGATACTAAGTAAAAAAGTCTGTAAGTAGTAAAATAAACAGACCTCACTATTTATACCTCTATAATTTTTCAAATAAAGATAGCATATTTAAACCTATATTTGATAGAATTTCCTTTTTTTTTTTAATGTTCTTTCACAGAAGTGATTAATTATCAATTTCTGCCATTGTATGCACTGAACAACCATAATTGCAAGTAAATGCTGAAGTTGATGGAAAAATTGAGGCAAAGGGTTTCTCTATAGAATTAATGAAACATTTCCACAAAATCTTTTCATAAAAAGGGTCTCAATTCTTTCAGAAATTACATTTCCATCTTCAAAGCTCAATAGTTACATAAATGAACTCTCACCAAGGAAATATTTTCTGTTACTTAAAAATCAGATAAGCACTTGGAAACATTCTCCACTAAACAATTTGTTCACTAAATACTTGGTTGATGCCACACTGTTCTTAATCACAGCCTCTAATATTTTATCAACAGACTGGCTTACTCTCTAGTATGTAAGAGCAAGAAAGTGTCCCTTTTCACTGACAGTCAGTAATGTATATGAAAATGTTATAGCCATATATACAAATGCTTATTCTTGACAGCTTCCTAACCTCGGAGGCTGTAATGTTGCTTAACATACAAAATTGGGAAATACTAGAAAATGTTTATCAACATAACCAAAACATTTGCCATGTTCAGAGAATTCAAAACCTCTACAGGCTGGAAGAATCACATTCCCTCTTTCAACTGCTTTTGCATCTTCAGAGCAGTTGAAGCATTCCCATCAGCTGATCAGCTCTGTAAAGGCACATCTGTGAAATGCTGTAACATAAAGTAACTTTGAATAAAAATGACATTATTTGGCAAGTTTTTCTTCTACTTGGCCAAGACTGGACGCGAGGAGAAGTTTTTACTATGAGTGGTGAGGTACTGGAACAGGCTGCCCAGAGAGGTTGTGAATACTCTGGCCCTGGAGGTGTTCAAGGCCAGGTGGTGGCCCTGCCTGTAGCAGAACTTGATGATCCTTGGGGTCTCTTCCAATCCAAGCTATTCTATGATTAGTTTTATAAATGTGAAAAATTATTGTATCCCTTAACTTCTATTGCTAGTGGGGCCTCCTCAAGTATTACTTGAATCATGATAGAGCCTTTATACACACACACAAAAGGTAAGAGATATCTATTATCCAGCACAATATTAGAGAAGTTTCCTCTTCAGAATCTTTTTTTAAAAAGTCAGTTTATCTCAGTTTGAGGTCTCTGAATACAAACTGGAAAAATACATCAATTGTGTTATCAATATTCTCCCATTCTACAAAGTTATATGTGCATAAGGGACATAAATAATCGCTATGAATGTGCACTGGATCACAGACTGTTCAAAATTGTGGTTATTAAAAATATATACATTAAAAAAATGTCCTTTTTATAAAAATAGCTAACAATATTGAAATTGGAATATTTTGTGTAATTATATATCAATATAAGCTAATAAACTATTAATAGAGGCAGTGAGAAATCGGAATATTTTGATCACAAGTACATAAACTGCTCAAGGAATCAATTTCTACTAGAAATATGAAAAATATGAAATGTTCCCCCAAATGTTTTCAGTTACACAACTGAAAAGGGACCAGTTTAATCTGAATAAATGTAATGTATACCTTCATTATTTCATGTGCCCTAGTTTCAGAGAAGTATGGGATACTTCCAATTATGTTAGCTTCCTCTATGAAGGAGTTTAGACAATTATCATAATTATGTTGCTCGTATAATGTGACAATCAATCCAGTTTTCTCCCAGACGACTATTAGTTATAGAAGATGGGAGCCACAGAACTGTAAATATGCCCTAATTTCAGTTTATGATCCTCAGGTTTGCATTTAAGGATCTTTTCTGTTTCTGCCTCATGTAATCACATTAACTCCCATCACCAAATAGGGAGACACACTGACAGACTTACAAACAACTGTCTCCTGTTTTCAGAGTTACTTCAGCATGAATAATATACAAAACATGATCAAATTGCCTTAGGAAATGTTTTTTAAAGGAATAAATAGGAAACTTCCTATTGGGCCAGAAGAGAACTTGTTCAATGTGAAGGAAAGCATTTCTGTACGTTTTAAATGGATTGTGTTTTTCAGTTGTAGAAGGGATGCCTCTGGTTTCTGAGTGGGTTGGAATTTGACAGTAGAGAGGGAACTCCACATAAGCATCAATGAAGGACTACAGCAGCAACAGATTTTATACAGAATTTAACTTACACAGCAGAGGTAGCAAGCATCCTGGTTTTAAGTGGAAAAAGACCACCTTCAAAGAAGAGCTCTTAGGGCAACAAGTTTTATCCCATAACATATATTATACTTACTATTAGCCATAGTCAAAGGCAACAATACAACCTCTAGTAATATTGAGAAAAATGACCTTTTCCCCTCAAACTTGATTAGTACATATCTGAGTTCAAACAAGTTTCACTTCAAGAAAAAAGCCCTTCAGAAATTTTAATTAACATTCACATTCTTTCCTTAAGGGTTTTCTTAAGGGTTTCCTTGATAGTGATGTTTTATTACTGATAACTCCAACCGTGCAAAATGCCTCAATCCATTCTGGCATTCCTTAAGCAACTGCACATTGAGAGGGAGAGGCCCTAACAACTAAATACAAACAAAACCTGTCCTCTCCCATGTGTCTTCCTTGTAGGCTCAGGCACAAAGGCTATATGGAATAACGGTTGCAGACAGTGACCAGTACTTCAGGATTCAAATGAAACATTTGTCTAGGAAGCATTGATACACAACAGATTAGCGGAATAAATTACCTGTCTCAATCATTAACTAACTGCCCTCTTCATATTTACCTGGAAAAGATACCACGAATGCTACACCATGAAGTCTACACTGAAAGTTTCTTCAGGCACCCATTACACAACCTCTGCACATTCTGTAAAATAAATAATGATTTAAGAGCAACTCCCAGCTACATTAGTCTCTGTTCAGAAAATTCAGCAGGTATTATAATGCTGGTTGCATAAATACAATTTCTTAAATAAGTAGAAAATTTGGCTTGTATATAAATGTCTGCAATGGGCTTTATTGCTTGCTTTTATATTTCAAGAATAATCGATGTTATACTATTGTCATTAATAAAAAAATGAGTCAATAGGCACAAACTTTTAATATAAACCTAATTATGAGCATCTCTTTGCATGAAACTAAAGATATTGAAAATGTTGACATTGGTGATATGCCCTTGGACCAAAAGCCAAGCATTAGTCAATAATCTATTATGATTTTCATTTTGCAGAAGTAATGCCATTATTTCAAAAGGTCTCAAAAATCAATTTAGCATTTAGTATATCTGTGTAATAATGACATCCTAATTAAAAATCCCAATCTGAATAGCACAAAGGATAATGTTTAATCTCTAATCAATGAGCACTGAGAGAAGTTATAGGAGCAATACGCTTTTTAAACGAAGTTTACTGGTTTTTTTTTTTTCATACATTACATGTTACTTCATATTTGTTGACAGCCACTCTTAAAGTCTGAAGAGATATGCATGCAGACATTCTCCAGCTACACTCAGCAACTATGATTACAAATTATTTAAATAAAAATAATGAAGAAAGTAATCCATAATAGCCAAAATGATCAAATTGCAATTGGTATATACAGAACGTGACTGAATTTTTTTTTTTAATCATGCTAAAGATCTTCAAGCTGACAGGCCATCTCTAAGTGAATGTGATTATTCAGACATGTTAACAGCTCATTCAGACTATTTACAGAATTAAATCTACATGAGATTTTTTCCCCTTTTATTAGTAAGAATGGTGTTACTTGTGAGAATTATTTCTCATTTTCTTTTTTTCTTTTTTAACAATCTGTTCATTTTTCAATTATTCATATTAATTTGATATGGCAGATCCTGAGTAGCTACCAACACACACACACACACACACACACACACTAAAATTCTGCTTTCCTTACAGCATAAAATATCTTATGTGGCAATGAATGCACATTTCCTTGCAAGTGTTCATCAGTGCTCTGGATAGCTATTCAATTACCTGCATGTCAAATGATTATCTGAGAGCTCAATTTCATCCCCATTACCCTTCCTCCACCTCATACTTCATATTTAAAATGCTACTGGAGTGTTAACACATCTTTGAACCTGCTATTTCTTTGGTTAATTTCCCATTAAGAGGCGCTGGAGTAACAGATGCCATAATTATTCAATTATTATGCATATTTCACATTTACTGTTTCAAGGCTTTGTATAGGATGGGCCCATTGGATGTCAACTTCAGGAGCAGTGCAGACTTATACCACTACAGACCTCATGTGCAAGTAAAAAAAAAAAAAAAAAAAAATCTAACATGAGACCATTGCAAACATCTGCAAACAGGGGAAGTTTAGGGACACATTTTACATTCTATTGCTTTCTGTTACTTTGTAGATGCACGTTGTTCACTGACTCAAACATTATAATTCTTCTCCTAACCCCCAAGTTAAAAAGAATCCAAAGGCTTTCAATGCGGTATGTTTTGAACATTACATTCAAACTTAGTGAGTTGCTTAAAGGCTGAAAGCACCATCCACACAAGGTGAAAGATCACTCTGAATAACCTCTCCAGGGAATCTAAACGTCAAAAAAATCCTTCCTAACAGTTTTATGTGCTATTACAACAGATCTGTGCCACTACACACACTATGATAGTAACACTGTTAGTGAGGGTTCACAGAACCCTACACCTGACAGTAAAGACTTCCACGTTATTCCCTGTAAGTGATGATAATCAAATACTATAGCACAACTCACAAGGATTTCCTGGAACATACACATGCAGACGAGAGAAGAAAGAATGGCATCCAGCTGGAATAAGACAGGAAAGTTGTGATAGAGTTTATGACACAGCTCCACAAACTTTGAGAAAAAGCAAAAAACATGCTAGGTATAACATGCAATGTATATCTATGTAGTAATCCTTTAAAACAAAAACTAGCAAGCAAAAAAAGTGTCTCAGCTTGTAACAATGCATATGTTTTAAATTCAACATAGCACTGATGTACATATTTATTTTTCTGCTTTAAATGTATAACATCTGACCCTAACATCAATGTCACTCCTCCTTAGTATGCTAAATGATCAGAAGTCATTTGCAGTATAAAACAGGAATTAGAGATTTGCTACAGAAAAAGCAAGCAATGTTAGTACCTACCCTGCAGATCCACAAGGATGCCAACCAGACTGAAGGATCCTAGCCTACAAAGCATCTTCTTGCTCCTCCTTCCTTCCCCTCTACTAAACTGGGACACTGAACCTGTTCTCAGTATGTACATACATAGGAATAGCCTTGTTATTTTCTAAAATACCCATTAACATGCTGGCATAACAGACAGTGAGCATCAGAAATACTATCGTTAGGATTTCTAAAATACTAAAAAAAACTAAATAATACTGAATACAGAAGAATTATTTTTCTATGCTGTTCCCTTAGGTTGCAGTATAGTATAATCTACACATAACATATCTGTAGCCAAAACGTGAGACTGGGTATAAGAAAATTAAATAGAATAAGAACTACCACGTGCTCCACAATTCAAGGAAACACCAAGTAGCAGCAATGGGAAATGAGCAGAACACTTTATTATTCCAAATATGAAACCAAACAATCTGCCAGACCTCCCTTATTTGTTACAATTTTTCCGTATTCAGGTAAACTCATGTATTTATGTACCCTGCAGTGGTAATAGGACCCTTCTCTAGTTCTTTTGCAGCAGAAGCTGTTGGTACAAATAGCCTCTTTGTGGAGAAAAAAGCCAGCTTGGCCAAGCTTACATACATTGATTTGATACTGGCATCCTGACCATGTCTAACAGCTGCTCCTAAATGTAATGAAACTCTGCTGGATTTATTCAGTTAAACAACTTTGCAGACTCTTTAAGCACATGCATTTCTTACAGGTTTTGCATCTGCTTTGATCAGAGAACAACTTTTGAAATTGACCTTGAAACAAATATTGTTTGGAATTCTTAAATATTTGGGTATGTAGACATTAAAAAGTTCCCTATTTTCTTCTTACTCAGTTTTAAATAATACAGATCACGCCCACAAATCTCTCATGACTTTCTCATACACATCCTTAACAGAAGGTGTGAAATGAGCCCTGCTTAGAGCTTTTTCCACAATCACTTAAGTGTTCTATAGCTATACAGTCACTAAGATGTTCACATTTTCTACACCTAAATAAGCCTAAATACTTCTGAGTGGTTAGAAGTTCCTTGAAGGCAGTGGCACTTATTGAAACTCAAGGCAGATTCTAAGTAGATCTTTTAAAATAGCAAGATTAAAGTGCACTAACCTTTCTTTCCCATCATACACATACTCTGCAAGAGGTAAACTGTACTGGTCCAAAGACCAAGATGACTTAGATTCATCTCTGTACTGCACAGAGATCTATGTGATTTGGAGCATTAATACAGAGGTCAGCCCTTACTCCAGGTGAGCCTAGCCCACACTACTCACTTCCAAAAAGCAATTCACAGGTACTATTCAAAGGGCAATTACATTTGTAGGACTCCTAAATTCTAAAAAACGATGTTATGTTACCTGTTCCTCTTTATAAACGTTACAGGTATCTTATAACTATTGGACATGCATGGTCAGGGACTTTTGTGATAATTACATAAGGAAAAATAAGAGTAAGCACAGGATATTTGGGCTTATTTCAAATCAGAAGAAACGTGTTATAAGCCTTTCACTGGTGTTTTTAAAGATAATAAATTCAGTGCAAACTTCATTTATGAGTTCTGGAGTGAGAAAACCATACTTTGAACAAATAAGAAAACAAAAGTTCCGAAAGAACTTCCTAAATTTCTGAAGTAGATCTTTAACTACCTCTCTCACAAGTAGATAACATTAAAGGAACATTTGTACTCAGAGAAACACGGAACAGGATACACAGTCATAAGAAATCCTATCCATGCGCATGCACACCTACCTCATGCAGACTACACAGCAAACGAGCAAAGTCTGCGCCTTTACCCAGAAAAGTCTATGCTGCCAATCTTTATGAATGCACAGTGAAAGCACTATTATTCCTCAAATAAACACTAATATAGCAATGGCAGGTAACACAATGTAAAACTAATTGTACTGTATCTAATTAATAGACTATTATCTCACATTAAAGAAGTGCCCCATGGTTTTTCGTAAAGATTCAGAATTTTATCTTACTCCATACAATACTTGGCATGCAGGTTGTTCCTCATCAATGGCAAAATTACAGAACTCATGGTGGGGACTGTGTTGAAAAGAATAGTTGAAAATTTACTCTATGAAAGTGTCACTGTGCTCTTTGTATCTGCTGTAGTTTCCATGGCAATAAATAGAAGGCATTACCTTGCAGTGACCTACATACACTTTTCTTCACTTCCTCCCCTACCCCCCCTCAAACCAAGTTGATTCTACTAGTCATCTGCAGTGGAAATATTTTTTTGAGTTCTGGCAGGAGGAACTACTATTTGAAATTAGTACAGAGCATGTACCTATGCACTGCATTCTAAAAAGTTATCAGATACAATTGTTTAATTGCACCAGAAATTTTAGAGCAGCTGGGAAACAGGAAGCAGGTGGCACAATTTTCACAAAGCATTTTAGCAAAGCGTTGGTCATTTAAGAAAGAGGAATGACTTTGTATGTTGTAACATAATCTTATAAAACATGAGCACCCCAAGGCACTTATCATTTATATGTAAAATACTAAAATGAAGATTACTTCACATTTACATTCTTATCTTTTCTATATATACACATATTTGATTCCCTGTTCACAATGTAATTCAACAGTCTGCTGTGGAGGGCCAGAAAAGAAAGAAAATCCACATGAAACACTGAACTAAAAATTTGCTCCAACTTTTAGTAGCAATTCCCATGACGCTTAACTAAGTTTAACAATTCATAGTAGCAAGCAAGCTACAGATGCTTCTTGTCATGAGAATATTAAAAACAGAAGAAAAGATCATTCTTATAAGCAGACAGCCTGACAATGAATTGTGATGATTCAAAACTGGTTGTTTGAACATGAAGAACACATGGCTAATACACATCTACTCAAACAACTGGTTCTTCTATAACTAATCAGAAAATCGCTGATGGAGGCAGAAAAACTTTTAAAATGCTCCCCTTAAGTTTTTAATTGAAGGTAACAAGCCCATCATACATTTTCAAGTGGTGAACAGTTAGCTGTCTCTAACACAACTAACACAGAAAGTGGCTGAATTAAAGTGGTCGAGAAGTTCTTAAAATCTTAATCATTTTGGCAAGTTCACAACTTTTTATTTTTTAACTACATCTTAACTTAGATCTCTTATCCCTTGACAGCTTGCCTTCAACTTTAAGCGTTCACAAAACTTACACAAGAACATTCAGACAAGCAATGTATGATATTGCTTTTAAACACTTTCGCAGGAACCAGAAAGCACACTGTAACACAATGGAAAGCACAGCAACAGTGGCTTAGTAGCAAAGAAGTCCTATGCTGCAGCAACTAAGGATATGCTCAAACACAGCAGCCATAGAAACAAAGGGAAGAAGCTGCTTACCCTTGGAAGGCCTCAGGTAGGCAGAGATCTCCAGCATGACCTGCTGGCCTCCACTGCCAACCCCTAAATGAGGTCTGGGAATGGCTCCACCCCTTCCAGTTACTCAGATCCATTGCGTGCACCTGAGCTCCCCTGGGTCGGCCCTGCCTTCCCACCAGGTGCTCAATCACTGGTTTGAGCTATGACCTATCATTTCCTCTACACACACACATACTTTTGAGTGACTGTAGTATTCCCAATATAATATTTTCTTCCTTTGTTGTAAAGAGTGTTAAAACACAGTTCAGTGTAGCATAGGTGCATAGAGTAGCAAAGCTTTGGGTGACAGCAGTAGAAATGCAACACTGAGTGAAATCTTGCCAGAGTGTTAAATACATGTAAATGTTGAAATAACAAGGCAACATCCTATTCCACCACTCTTACTAACGAGGTGAATTCTTTTGTGTATTGATTTTAATTAATTCACTTGTGGAAAAAAGTCTTATGTAGCATAATTAAGGGCAGCAGTATAGCCTTGGGTAAGGACCAGACTTACTTTAAAGTATAATGTAATACACAAATTATCAGTATCATAAAATCTAATTTTACGTATACATGTGAATGTACTAGGGGAATTTTTACTTTTAATTTCAGAGGACTACTAGAAAATTTGAAAGAATACACTGAATATATGCACCAAGGCCTAATGCAAGATACCAAATTTCAACATAGGAAAAATGATTGGACCATGTGACTAATAGGAGAATGGAATATAGTTCCAAACAAATTTGTAAAAGTGCTTACAGCTGAGAAGTTTATGAGACTGCCTGTAGCTGGGAGAAATTGTGACGCACACAGTAGGAATTACATGCATTCAGTATAACATCAGACCTTCATTTCATTCATGCATTTAGATGAATGTCTGATACACTTATTCTTTGAATTTTGTAGCGTTTGCATGTATACATATTGTTTTAAGCTCTTTTATAGACTATGATATTTGTAGCAATTACTGAAAGGATCTATCACCAGAGATTAGTTCTGTACATTAGTGACTAAGCATTCCTAGAGTACACACCACTGAAATTATATTTGTGCACTAACAAATTTTTTGCTTGCTAAATAAAAAATACCTTCATGTCATTCGCACTTTTTTGTTCTCAAATGAATATTCGACAAGGCTCTAATCATTCAACTTTGTAGGTGTACTTCAAAAGCTTCCTTTAAGAATCTTACATTTGATTTCTGGGAAGTATTTTCTCGTTAACGTCTAACATATGTACCCTGTAGGCATGATTCACACAATCCTCTGGAATTCTAAGGAAATGATGATCAGTCACAGAAACGTGTAAAGATTCAAGAACACTGGCAATTTTCACTTCAAATGTTGTCAGCGAGTTACTATTATAAAAGTACTTTTCTCACCATATCACTAAAAAAAATTGTGTATTGTGCAGCAATGAGAAAAGTTACACATTTAATGAACTCTATCACCTGAAGGTATATTTCCTCGAAGTTGATAACTGAATCCGTTAAATTTAGAGAAATGCTAATTATAGCTGATATAGTTGATGCTCAGAATGTCCTGAACAAAGTTTATATATTGATAAAGGAAGAAGAGTGGACAAAGGAACAGCCAGCCAATCAGCAGATAAAATATGTGCCTCAATGTTCTTGATTCTAATGAATTGAATAATTAAGTGCTACAACAATAATCTTGATGTTGACAATACATTTTTGTTCAACAGCATCCTTGGAAGTGTCAACAAACACACCTAATAATAAGGCATAAATTTAAATGTTTGGTTTGTTTTTTAAATGTTGAAAACTATTCACTGAATTACTAAAGAGATGGTAAAAATTAAAAGTAATGAGCTCATTTCAATAAAATTTTATGAGGCTGGTTTCATGCTGACAAAACGGGTCCTGCAGGCAGTACCCCTCCACCTGCCTGCCAGAAAAGGAAAAATCATCTATTTCAAAATATTTTAAAATCTTTTAATGAGGTACTAAAATACAGCTTCAACTGTATAGGCAAAGTACAGGGATTCTGTGTGTCTTTGACGTTACCAACAGCAGCTGTTTACAATACAAGAGAATGGTTTTTTGATTAAATTAATATTTGTCAGTTGTAATTACCACATATGGTAAATTCTCTTGAAGGAGAATTAATAATAATCACAGTGAGTGATCTTACAATATCAACTGAATCCTCCCAAATCATTTTTAGCAAACTAGCATGTATATATGTTAAAAGGGGGGGGGGGGGGGGGAAGCACAACTGAACTAAAATGAAGAATTCCATTCACATGGGCTGAGTAAGAATAACAACTCACTTTGCTCATGATTGGGCAAAAGATATTCTTGTTTTAACAGAGAAAAGCAGAAGTCTGAGCTGTCATACAAGACCATCACATTCATAAACATACAGTTACATGTAAAATACCCGATTCCCATACCAACTATTGTCTGAGAAACAAAATAAAGTAGTAAAATGGCCAAAATCATTTACATACAGTATGAAAGTGTCAATGCGCATGTGCACTTTAGATACATGCTTCTGGAAATACCACTACAAAGCTAATTACTAATTCTTACTATTTTCCATAGTGCATGTATCTGTTTACATATCAGAATGACACAGGTTATAAAATAAACGTCAGAATTCTGAATTAGATGATTGTTACAACTTTATCAACTTGAAATTGTTAATATGAAGCACCGGGAATTAAAAAAAAGAATACTTTGAATTTGTTCTAGGTTTAACTCATTTCATATATGTTGTACAAACTATTGTAGAAAAAGTGATCCAAATTTAGCAAACATAATTTGCATTCTATCAGGCGAGTTATAGCAAAAGGAAAAAATGACACGTATGTTTTAACAATATACTATGACATATAGCCAGTATAAAATAAGAACTAGATACCTTTAATAGCTGAAGTCTGCATGTGTTAGGAGTACCACTAAACAGCAATTAGCCTGTTCAAATAGACAGAAATAGAGAGGTCAACATGGACTTCCTGAAAATGACCACCACCATGGGGATGAGATAACCTCTGTCCCCTGAACAATGTTCTTCAACTTCTGGCTTTGATTTTTTTTTTTTTTTTTTAAATTTTTTTTTATGTCATTGTGTATCAGAGACCACTTTAGACATAAGATTTTAAGACTGCTGATCACCAGACTGAAAAACTGGCTATAAATTGTTTCTTACTCCTCCATGCGATAAAGCAGGTGTTTGAACAGGTTTACACAATGTATGTACTGAAAAATATAATCACATATACAAGCAATTCAGAAAAAGTAGACAAATATTGTCATCTCAAGTAAAATAAAACTTGATCTACTTCACTGCCATGACCGTTTCTTTGAGCAAAGTGGGACTTCCAGTATTACACTATTTCTCTTCTCTGTTCTGTTGTTGACACTCTCAGAAACATCTTCAAAGCACCGTGTGCTTTTGTGTGATGTAAAACCAGTATGCTTCCAATTTTGCCATCAATCATCTTTAATAGCATATGCTATTAATGTAATTTTGTTATTGAAGATTCCTAAATCTATTCAGTGGTTTGCACAAGACAATTACGTTTTTTTGTTACATGCATGCAGGCAATCAGATAGCGCCTTTTTAAATTAGAGCAATTAAACGTGGTCATTATAAATGGTAGTTTATTAAAAAAAATCATGAAGTGTCAATACGACATTCTTTGATTTAAAATAAAATGGCAACAGAATGAGGAGAGATGCATTTTAATTATTTCATTTCAAAGTGTATTTGAAAGATCTTCTTTACGAAAGCATTCTCATGTTGGGAAATGTGTCCACAGTTTTTATTGGTCTAGGGAGTCAAACTTTGCACTGTCTGATAATGACAGGACAAGGGGGAACAGTTTTAAGCCAAAAGAGGGGAGATGTAGATTAGATTACAGGAGCTACGCTGCTTTTCACTCATAGGGTGGTGAGGCCCATCCCTGGAGGTGTTCAGGGACAGGTTAAACGGGGCCCTGGGCAACCTGATCTAGTGCCTGATTTAGTAGTTAGCAACCCTACCATGGCAGGGGATTGGAACTAGATGATCTTTAAGGGTCCTTCCAACCCAGGCCATTCTATGATTCTATAAATAAGAAAAAGATCTTAACTTTTAAATAGAAGATACATCTGATTACTAAGAATAGTGGTTAAAATATTAAAGATTGCCTCACACATACTTCTTTGCACTTGAGTGCAAGTGATAACAACACTCTGGCTGGGGTTGATATAGGAATTCTCCTCTTCTGCAACCTTGATTTCCATTCTCTCCCTTCCAATCCCAAAAGTAGTCATTAAGGTATGAATGCCCTTAGAGTATCACTTCGTTTTCTGCCACTGATGCTTGAACTATAATGCTACAGTCAAGACAAGTAAGGCTAAAGGCATCAATATACGAACACTTACTGGCAAATGTTACTGCCTTTGCTTCCATTGTACATGCTTTTTCTTTTTCGATATCCAAAGAACTCCTGTTCAGAAGTAGCACAGAATTCTTCAAAGACCCAGAGTCAATAAGAATATTTCTCAGTTTCTCAGGTTTGCTTCAGTTTATGTTCAGCAAAAACGAACAAATGAAAACCACCTACAGAACTGAACCTAGAACAGGCAAACTGCAAATAAACATGCCTTCTGGAAAAGAGTTGTTATAGCATCCCTTTTTTAAGAACGAAACAGAGACGTGCCAGAGAGCATACAGAGACATTTACATGTAATGCCCCAATGTAACAGGTTTCACTGAACTCGCTATGTTCTACTTCACATATTTCTGTGTCATTTAGACAAATGAAGGAATAACATAGCTTTATAATAGCTTAAAAATAAAAACAAACAAAAAATGCCACCAATTACTATTTTGTAAAAAAAAACAACCAAAACAAAGCATATAAAACAATAGGCTTTAACCCTCTTGTGAAAAAGCTAAGGATACTACTGTCATGCACCTCAGGCCAGCATTAGTTTTTTAATTATCTATTTGACCAAAAGTAGGGAGCAGAGGATGTGAAAGGACAGAGAATTAAATCTCCTCTCTCAAAATGAAGACTTTCAAAACTGCTCTCAGCTGTGAAAAAGAAAGATTGCCAACCATATGGAATACAAAAAGCAGTTCTGGCTAGCACAAATTACTTGGATAAGCAACAGCATGAAGAATAAATCTATGGATATCATAAAGTGTCAGATAAAATTTGACACCTCTGTCCCAGCACCTCTCTATGTTTTGGGGACATTAATTCTCTAGACATGATCGTGACTACTTACCAAAATGGAGCAGAGTTTAATGCTTAATCCATGTTATAGATGGATGATGTCAACTATGTCTGACCTTACTAACAGCAAGCCTAACACAGATTACAGACTTGTACCTACCCATTTCCTTGGATCTCCAGTCCTGTTTTCAGAAAAAAATGTATCAGAGGAAAATATTCAGTACAAATAACATTTTTTGCATCTTAATTTGAGACATCAGGGAAATGAAATGATAATGAAAAGATGGAATCACCTGCATTAATGAACATTTCAGATCAATTTAATCTGAATTAGCATATTTTCAAGAACAACATCAAAAATAATGAAATATTTTTTTTTGGTGCTTTCCCAAAGTCTTTGCAGTTAAACAAGGGTGTACAGCCTGTCAATCTTGCATTACTGGCTGTGAATACAACTCGATCCTGTTGCAGCTTATAGTACAGCTTATAGTATAGAAGTATATACAAACAAATTCTTTCTTAGGATCATAGAATCACCAAAATTGGAAAAGAACTCCAACATCATCTAGTCCAACAGTCCACCTGCCATCCATATTTTCACACTAAACCATGTCCCTCAGTACAACATCTAAACATTTCTTGAATGCCCCCAGGACAATTATTCAACCACCTCCTTGGGCAGCCTGTTTCAGCACTTGACCACTCTTCTGGAGAATAAATTTTCCCTAATATCCAACTTGAACCCTCTTGCTGAATCGCTAGTTGCACAAGAGAAGAGGCCAGTAGCACCCCCACCACAACTTCTTTTCGGGTGTTGATAGAGAGTGATAAGGTCTGCCCTGAGCCTCCTCTTCTCCAGACTGAACAACCCCAGTTTCCTCAGCTGTTCTACATAAGACTTGTGCTCCAGACTCCTCACCAGCTCTGTTGCCCTTCTCTGGACATGCACCAGGGCCTCAAAGTCTTTCTTGTAGGGAGAGACACAAAACTGAACAAAGTATTCAAGGTGCATTCTTTCAAAACTATAACTTCTTCCTTTTCAAATTTATATCTTTATGACAATTAAATAAAATTGAGATCTTCAAATAAAGCTAAAAACAAACAGTAAATGAACAGACTACTATTTTAACTTCTGATATTGATACAATTTTCACAATACATGTAGTTTTTCTCCAAAGGAATTTCCTCTTGACACCATGGCTAGATGCTAAAACCAAGAAACCATCCAAATAATTCACACTTATGATAACTTTTCAGCTATTTTACAATAAAAAACTTCAAATAAATAAAATATTTAGCATGAAGCATTACAAGCAAAACATCACAAGCACTTGGTGTAGTATAAACAAGCAAAGAGAAGTTCCCCCTCATTAGATAGCTATTAAACTTCAGGGTGACAGGTGGGTATTGTGGATAACAGAGCAAAAGGTAGGAGGATGAGGCTGGAAATCATTAAAATTTATCTATTAATATCATTGTCAGAGGTAGCTCTTATATATTGGGCCAAGGACAGAAATATCTTTTCTTCCGGTGCAGCTAGAATGGTCTTTCCCTAATGCCTACATCTACAATTTAATTTTCAACTAGGAATTAACTTTTGACAGATCTTCATAATGACAGCAAAAGGTTTTTCTATACGCTCTAAAAAGCATATCAGCCAATACTTGCAGATTTTTGTCAGAAAAACATAGCATGAAAAGGAGAATTAAGCGACAGGACAAAAGGGGTATTAACATCAATTTTGCGGCATCAGAATTAGACATCACTGTTCCCTAATAAAGACTGGAATGACAAAAGTACAAAAACCACTGGTCAAGCAGAAAAAACTTAAAGGGATCCTTCAAAAGGAAAACAATTTCTGTTGAAAAAAAAACACTTATCAGTGTGTGAGTACAGTTAATTAGAACTGTAGACAAGCATATCTTTCAGGCTATGAACCAGAAAAATGATGCTTCTAACAGTATCTGGAATGACAATAGGCAAGGCAGACTGATTTACCAAGGACAGAAGGGAGGAGGTTGGCTAGCCAGCATTTGTTACTATTAGCACACATATGAAGGTCTTACACTCATAGCTATGTACCTGCATTTATAAAAAGGTATTTTTGGTAACAAATTTAAAAAAATTATTTAACTACGCCAGTGTACATTCACAGGTGCTAAAGAAAAATGTATTACCCTTGAAATAATTGTAAAAAGGCAGTTTCAAATTTCTGCAGAGTCTTCAAACAGAAGGGAAGACAGTAAAAGGAGTGGATTTTGATTAAAAATCAAAAGAAGGCATTTAGAACATCTGCTAATATGGAAAAAATTCCTCACTGAGTCCTTAAGCACATGAATTACTACATTTACTATTCCAAATGAGTTTTGACCATTTAAAAATACGTCCACAATAATTCCAAAAAATAAAAGCAACACAGTGTTATAGCCTTCTGCATATTAAGTGCTTTATGTTCATTTAGTTTTAAATAATTGACGCTTACCTACCCAGAAACATTGGAAACCTAACTGAAAGTGAAAATCTAATAGGAATGCTATAAAAGACACTGGATTTTATAAAAATAAATAAGGCTATAAGGAGAACAAAGATGGCTATTTATAGGAACTCTTGAAAAATTAAAGCCTGTTTCTATTTTTCACTGTATAAAAATTAGAACCTCAGCACCACTTAGACAGCAATACCAATATAAATAATAATCTTTAATGCCAGAACATGCCTGTTTATTACAAAGCTAACATCTTTAAGTGGTAAGTAGAGATGAAAACACCAACATTTTTTTGGGAATGGGTGGGAATTGAAAGGAACAGGATGTCCATCCACAAGGGGCTAAGCTAGGGTTAGCAAGCTAATTTAACTTGTGACCTGAGCTAGACTTTTGAACCCATGCTATCAGAGGTGAAGAACTAAGATATTAAGCTTGATTCATTTCAAAGTGCTCTAGCAACATAACAAATGTTTTTAATAAGATCTACAACTCTATTGGGAAAACACCACAAGAAAAGCCAAAGTGCTCCTTTAATGTTTAAAACTTGATTAAATATTTACAGTAGCGTAAAACTGAAAATCAGAAAGCTCCTCCTTGACTAGAGCGTATCAAATCATATTTATCACACCTTATCAAAACTGACAATTGTAATTATTTTTAGAAACAAATACAAGAAGCTTAATTTACATAGGCAAAATCTCTATGTCATCTTTGTCATATGCCAGTGTGTCTTTGACTAGAAACACATGATTTTACTCACTTTTCAAAAAAGGAACAGCACTGAATGTACTTACTAAAAAACACTTTTCATTTAAAAGACTATGAGACATCTGAGAGGAAATACTTATTCAACTTCCTCTGCACATACACACCCCTTCCTTACATTCGGAAGGATTACTCTGGATCTTTATCAAGTCAGCAATTTTCACTTTTGATTTGGGTTTTCAGATTTCTTTTACTGTCCTTACACGTAACGAACATAAGACTCTTTGATAGAAAGCTTATTTTTCTCAGCTGCCCCCTCCTTGCCCATACAGTATAGAGACAGCTTTCAAGTTACTTCAGTACAGACCCTAGACAAGCATTCTGGTGCTCAAACCACATCAGCGTGGCTTAGGAAAAAAAATTTCTGTGGAAGTTCATAGATATGAGAGCAAAAGTGTGTTCATATTATGACTGAAATTATTATTGTGAGTCTGTTTTGATTGAAAAAGTTTGTAACCTTGGTCTATCAAACAGAAGTCAGTGAAAGAAAGTTCATCATTTTAAAAATACAAAACTATGACAGAGAAAGTGATCTGGGCAAAGTCATACTGCAGAGCAGTGTCCATTGTACATGGAACATCTACTCAAACACCTGCACAGAAGTTTTAGCAAAGTTACTGAAACTACAAAATCCTTAAGAAGAAAAAAACAAATGCAAAACCAAACAAAAAAAAGTAAAACAAACATAAAGCCTAACCATCAACTTTCTCAGGAATGGATTACTGTACTAAAATAAATATTGGTAAGCAAAAGAAGATAAAAACGCGATCAGTTCTTTGCAAATGAAGTCACTAACAACAACAAATTACAGTGAAATCACCATAGTCAGAACAAAACAATTTGATTCTATTTTTAACGACAACAATCTGGTACTCCTGGGAGGTTTGCTCTTTAAAATGACTACTTACAGGGGCTTTCAAAAAGCTAATTTTTACACTGAATCAATTTCAATGTCTGCACGTTCCCAAGTAGTGATACATCTATTCATCCCCACAAGTCTATCTCCAAGAACACACTAAAGCAAGGACTCAAGAAATCTTGAGAAGATCTTGAGCTTCCATGCTCCAGGCACTCCTGAGAAAGGCAGAAAAGCTGATGCTCCTGCCACACTTCAGATCAGCTGCTGGAGAACCACAATGGTTCTCCTGTTTCCAGTGTGAAGTATGTGGAACATGCTGGCTTCCATAAGATACAAAACAGTCATTGAGACAAGATCTTCCAGCCAGTGGTACCCACGTGAGTAAGAAAGGAGACAAAAAGCCATGATCTATTTCTTAATTGTATGCTTTACAAAACCAGAGGCAAGCAGTGTGACTGAATAAGCAGAGCAAACCACCAGGACTATGAAACCAAGATTCCTAATCCAAGTAAAGCCGTCGTTTTGTGCAAGTTGCTAATTTCTTGTGTCTCAAGCTTCCCAGATGTACAGTTTGGCAAAAATACATTTTCAATGAAAAACATATGTTATTTCAAAAAAGGTGAGCTTTCCAGAATAAATAAACTTTAGATTTTACTACACCAAAGATTCCCATGTCTCTTTTAAAGAAATAATTACACCATTTGGTTTGGTTTGAGAATCTGGGGATAAATAAGAATTCCTATAAGGAAACCTATCATTGCTAGCCACCTTGCATCCATTCATGCAACTATGAAGAGCATTTATATGGCAAAGCAGGCCAACTGCTCTTTGTGAATTACCATACTTCCTTGTAGTTTTCAGCTTTATGTACTCGGTTACAAATTACCATCTGCACCATGTATGTTAATAGCTAGATGATAGTATTCATACATAGAGGCAGCCACATTCCATCTGCTCTGCAGTTAGGCCACACATAACTCAGTCCCACCTTTAGACAAAACAACTGCTGTTTGCTCAGACTGACTACGAAATTAAATGATTGATGTCACGGGCAGCTACCATCTAACATTCAACCAAATGTGCATTTAGCATTTAGGCTTCACCTGTTCCAGGCATAAAAGAAAACGGGCTTTTTTTCTCAATAGTTATTTGTAGAGAAGAAGTCTGACTGAGATGCAACTTCAAGGAAGCATCAGAGGAAGGTTGATCCTTTACCCCTCAGTGCCTCAACTGCTTTTTGTTACATATTTAGGAGGTATTTATTCTTCCAAAAAAAAAATCTTGCCTGTTGAGCATATAACAATGTTAAAATATTCATAGCATTGCTTGAAGATAAATTTAGTAGTGATAAACTCACATTTGCAACTGATGCAGATTATGATATTAAAATAAAAGTCTGTTGTAATAATAATTATGAGAAATCTGATATCGATACACACCAACATGCACTCAACTCCCAGAATCAGATAACGTTCCTGTAAGGTTTCAATGCATTCTTGGAAAGCAATCAAAGGACTCTTTTTTTTCCATAAATCTGTTATTTATAGAAAAGCATTTGATTGTTGCATTGAAGTGTGCACTCTACGTGTAAAAAGGTGTTTATGGGTTTTCGTACAGTATAGTTAATACCCAAGCAATACCTAGCCCTTTTATAATAAAGAACCCTTACTGAGGGGATATATTTTGCACTTCTCATCAAGTGCACACAATACAATTACATTTGCCGGTGGTCCATAATGTAAGCCCCAGTTGATTTGACTGTAGGCCTATAGCTTATAGACTTGTTGATTCACATACAAGAACAGTTTCATTTTTGTACTGAAACTAAAGGGTAAGATTTGAGAAAAATATTCATAATTTATTTCAATGAAAATAAAATGAAAATTTTATTGAAGAACGATTAAAAAAAAGCTAAAATGATCAGGAAAAATATATATTCATTATGCTAGTTATGTTAGGGGTAGACAGTTGCATATTTTAACATAGAAAAAAAACCAAAAAATGTGGAATGGACACAAAGAACAGACAAAAATTACACACAAAAGATACGATGACATTAAGTACAAATGGAGCAAACATAAACCCTCCAAAATACTTATTCCACATCATAACTTTAAGCATCTTTAGGGGCGTGCAACTGACACTATTTCAGAACACAACAGGAAAGAAAAATCCACAAAATTAAAAGTTCCCTCATTACACGAAAATCCCAATACAGCATTACCAGTCGCCAGACATCAAGTATCAGAAATTGAGATTAGAAGATTAGCAGCTTCTGAGAAGCTTCCTTTTGATACACCCTGGAATTTTGCATGGGCACGGGCTGAGGAAAAAATTCTTACAAGTGAGAAGCTTTTTTGAGAGATGCATAAGCATACTTAGAACGTACTGAGTTGTGCGCTAACTGCATAACAACAGGAATAATTGATATGAACGAACATTCATTAACACCTTGCTTAAAATTGTTCTTGCAGTCTGTTTGCCAAAATGTAGGCAAACGTATACACATTCAAAAATGATAGAATGTAACAGATCTCGTTGCAGAAAGAGCAGTTATTAAAAACACTTATAAAGGTTGAAGAAACTGAAAAATAGGGTAAATTTGAGCCGGTGATTTTTTCCTGTGCATAACACAAGTAAACTACATTATGACTGATATTTCCAAATTAGGGGAGCATCTGCCCCATGTTTCAACTCAAAATGCAGTAGGGAGAGACTTTTTTGTGTGTTCCATTGCTGATCTCAAAATCTGTAGCTCTTCAACATTATGAGTTACTTCATAACACAGGCGGAACTTTTTGTAAAGTACAGATCTGTGCTATTAGCTTAAATGACTGGATGGATTATTTGTTTGAATTAGTTTTCTTAAGAATTGCTCTTTTCCTTTCATCTCCGATAGCAAGCTTCGTTCAGCCAAATAAATGATCACTCTCCTCACTGCAACATTTTGTGAAGTGGAAGGAAAGCTATGCATTCAGTGAGGTGAAGTGAGGAGAATGGCAAGATGCACAGGCAACACCTGGAATTTGCTCCAACTTAGTTTAGTGAACTTCACCATATTCCTACTCACCAGTGATGGATAGATGCTTCAGTTCAAGACAAGTTTCAGTTATGCATTTAATTGGGCAATGTTAGGTTTAAGAAGTTCCCACAATTCATTTAATAGAAAAGATGGTTGAATAAATATTTGTAGCTTGACCGGCAAAGTTATCTTCTAGGATTAATTCAATCATAAAACAAAACAATGTTTATACAGATGATTACAGATTATTCTTTATTACGTGCAAATTCAACTTGGTTTGTGACTGCTAACAGATTACCTTTACAAAAACTGTTTGTTAGTAGTTAAATATTGTCCTCGTAGTGAAATTTAGAATAAACGGGTGAAGTAAAATCTGATAGTGTGCATAATCCAACACGCTGATATTGTACACAACGTGAGCCATGTGTTTGTACAGGCGAATATATTAAAACCCATCTGTTTTAACCATTTTTAATGTTATAAATTAGGAAAACATCAAAAATGTCAGGAGACAATGAACACTTATTTGTTGTCTTTCAGCTCTATATTTATTAGACAAGTTTGTTATCAAACTATTCCTCCAAACATGAAAAGAACAGCAGGCCTTCTGGAAAACCAGATGGCTGCTGTGGTTTTGAAACATGTTCTGGAAGGGTTATATAGTTTACATTTTTTCTTTTTCATAAAGGATTGCGTGGGATGCAGCATGGTTCTCAGACACAAAACTCCTGCAAAATAACCCAAGGGGTATGTGGGTGGGAGAGAGGGACTACTTGAGGATACAAAAAGAAAGCAAAATTATCCATGCCACTGAATCTAAGAGACCTTCCTGTAAGAAAAGAGAAGTATTTCAGCTACAAAGGAAAAAAAGAAAAAAATGCTTTCAAACTGCACAGTCTTAGGCATTTCACTGCCTTTCTCTGAAACAGAAGGGAGTCCTAGACACTGAAATTAAATAGGGGAACAGAAAGAATGGTGAAACATCAGAAAAAATATGTTTGATGAGATGAATTACATGCATGTTGAGAGGAAAAAAAAGAAAAAGGTCACTCTATCAAACTGTGAACATAATCATATTCCAAAAGGAGAAATGTTTCATAACATTTGGCTAGCTATTAAAACAACACACAGCAGGAGGAGAGCCCAAATTTAAAGAGGACTCAAAGCCCAATTTAGTGAAGGATTAGAAAAACAAAGAATCCATGACTGAGTCTGGTGCTTCATATTCTTGTTGTTTGCCACTATTTTCTATTATGACCTTTTGTTTTGAGCAAAATAATCCTATACATTTTAAAAAATATATGTATTTATTGGTCACTGCCTTCATTTGTAGCGCACACACACACACACACACACACACACAAATCCCAACAGCAACAGAAAAAAAAACAAACCACTTTTATATAGAACCTGGATAGCCTCTGGGACTGGGGTGGTCAATCTTCCTGACCACGACTTTAATTCCTGTATCTTCATGTCACAGAGTTGTAACACAGATCTCAAGAAGCAAGGAAGTTGAGCTGTAGAGCCAGTACTTTACTGTTTCCTCACTAAGAAAGGCAGTGGCTGCCGAGGGCAACCGTTCCAGGACACACTGATGCTAAAGCTGATGCCAGAGCTTGCTGAGATTACACAGCTACACTCTGAACAAGAGCACGTGGTGGAACAAGAGACAGTTAAGTACACATGTACAAGTATAAGAACAGAAATTAAATCTAATTCTGTAACACAGATTTTTGCTCTAGAAAAATAAAACCTTGAGCTTGGTTTCCGCAATCTCTAAATGGCAAATTCGGCACTTTGAGAAAGATTGGTTTTATGTAACCATAAGTAAAACCTAACTGAAAACAAAAAAACAAAAAAAAAACCAAAAAAAACCAAAAAAAAATTTTGATATTTTTTTTGTTTAAAAAAAAAAAAAAAAAAAAAAAAAAGCATCCAAAATAATTTCATTTTGATATTAAAGATTTAAAAAGAAAACCAATTTCTGACATTTTCCTACTCAGATCTGCATCTTTCCCTCCCTTTTTGTCAAATGCACAATTTCACTAACCTTCTTGCATTTAATTTTGCAGTGAAGAAAATGTTACTTTATTGTATTACGCAGAAATGCATAATTCCTGTAAATGTGTTGGACAGTGTGCATTTTAATTATAAGATATTAAGACAGAAACACCTTTCACACAAGTCAGCCACAAAAACATAGCAAGAGTAGCGCATCCGAAGATTAAGAACATGCATGTCAGGATTTTCAGGCAGAGGCCATGCAGTTCAATGCACTGAAAACTATTCATTATGTCTGCTTTTGGATTGCTACAAGACAATAACTTGACCAAACATCTTAAATTCTGCTTGGATAGAAGTTCTAGTGGAGACAAAAAGGATGTGTTTGGAAGTCAGAAGGGCTTTACTATTGGCCAAAAGAAAAACATTGGTCAATGCTATTTTTACTAAGTCCTAAGTAGCAAGACACTCAGTTTCCATGCATGTGGTATTACAGTTGACTGGGATAAATAAAGAAAATGTGAAGCTATTCTCAACCTCACAAATTCTGATGATTAAGCTCAGGCACAATAATTTTATTCTGCTGACCAGATTCATCTTTTTTTCAGCACAAAACATTTTGGAAATAAGAGTCAAATGCAAGCTTAATTCACATTACCCAAAAATAAGAATCACAGTAACCAAACTATTCAGGTATTTGCCACATACACATGGAAAGTGTGAAACATTTAAACATTCTCATCTTTCAAGGGAATTCCACATTTAGAAGATATAGGAAAAACTAATAGATGCAGGAATATTGCTGAGGAAGACATTTTACAGAAACAAAGA
Source organism: Centrocercus urophasianus (assembly GCF_019232065.1). Classification (NCBI taxonomy): domain Eukaryota; kingdom Metazoa; phylum Chordata; class Aves; order Galliformes; family Phasianidae; genus Centrocercus; species Centrocercus urophasianus. The sequence goes on along the minus strand of NW_024884755.1, from coordinate 3,406,670 downwards.
AAATCCTCAAATAACAAAGCACAATTAATTCTATATTCATTAAGTGATCAAGATATCATTTGAGAATCCCACTAGAAGACTTAGGAGAAAGGACAAGACCATTGTCAACTGCTTCAGCATCCTTTCTGATGAATATTCCGTAAAATCTTATATTTTCAATGAACACCACGCATATCTCACTGTAAACTTCTCTGTTTTTCACTTAAATGAAAATTAATATGCATGGAGAATATCCACAGCTACAGCACATAAGGAAGACTGAGTCAGACGCTTGTATTTTCACTAACATTTCTTAATTGAAAAATAAAAACAACACAAAAATAATTCCTCAAGTAAGCATTTAAATCTTCCCCAAAATAAGGTTTTTTAAAGTTGTTTTTTCTTTATCTCTTCTCCCTGTTTTGTAAAGCTGTTTAAAAATGTATCATTAAATCTTCATGTTATTATTAAATCATACTTGAATTACAGTACTGTATTCTAGTTTTCATCACTCATCACATTTACCTACAAATACTACTACATTTTATTCACTCAAAACATATCTTTTATTGATACTGTGTCTGTGATAATGATGCAGGTGAATTTTATCATTCCCTTCACCCTACTAGTAATGAACAAATTCACTGCTTATTACTTGGGACTTGATCTCTGGCAAAACACTACTGGAACAAACAATTTGATTTGTCAACACCTTTACAAGGACTCCTCAATCAATGTCACAAATCCAAATTTAAACAGCAAAATACATTTGACTGCAAGACCCCAGACTGATTAGAGCTCCGAGTTCAGTGAATTGCACCAGACAGGACAGCAATCAGATTATTAACTCCACTTGAAAATACTCTCTGCTGCCTGGGATTAGCATGCATATTTTGATATAGATCGATAAGCAATCTCCTTTCTATAAGAAATGCCTGCAACATTCATTTGGCTGATCAAAGGTATATATCAGCTTGTTGTGACAGCTAGCTATTGTTTCCCTCTTTCTTTACAGGAGAGCCTCTATTTAAAAAAAAATAAAAAATCCCTGGCTCCCTTTCGCCTAATAGTGGAAGTCAACAGTCACAAAACTCCATCTCCTTCTCAATACCCAAACACAATTAGTACAGAAAGGACATTTGCCTTTTTTGAGGTGACTTCACTTATTTTCACTTCTTGATTCTTTTTTTTTTCCCCTACTTCTAAAACTGGAACATTATTTTCTAGCCTTCCAAACATTTTCATGGTACTGCTCTCTACTTCACAGATAATTTGATTAGAAATAGAGGAAACTGAAATTCTGGGATCAGTATTTTGTAACAGGGATAATGTTTTCAATATCAACAAAATTTTCCCAGCTTTAGACTAAAAAAATAAAGAAGTCCTTTGAGTGTTAAGTTGTTTGCACAATATAGTCCACTTCCACTTAAACTATCAAGGAAGGCAGGATCTTTTCTCCATAAAGTAACACAACCTCTTCACTGAACGCTGGATTTGGTTGCATCTACCAAGAAATCAAAGCCTTTCTGCCCCTTTAATTTCAAGATAAAGGCACAGGTATTTCATCCCTCTTTTAATTACATGTGAAATAACCACCATCTCCTCTGAGCTTTTTGCCTTTTTGTCAAAAAGACATACTTTTAGAAAGACACGTACAGCTTCAGGAGCCAAAGAAATGGTTCAAAGTGAGATTTTCATAACACAATCTAGATATCATGCCGCAAGAATTACGCCATCAGACAGTTGATGAGAATTTTCATGTTCTGAGCACAGCACAGCACAGAGGATTCTCCTGTCATGCCCACAGTTCAAAAACAGATAAAAGAACCAAGCAGCTTTCACTACTCGACTTGTTACTTAATTCAGTGATGATTTTATTGATGAGCTTTGTAAATGAATTTTTTTTTAATTATAAAATCAACAACAATGTATAGTTGTGCTTAATTCTAAGTTCCTGTTTCACTGAACACAATGAGCCTTCCTCACTACCAGTGACTTTGTCCCTACGCCTCTTCTTGGAACAGTCTACTCTGAGCACACCCTGTGCTCTTGGACTTCTGGAGAGAATAAACATTTCTGTTCTTCTCTTGCTCTTATTCCCATGATAATGCAGCTCCTTCATATTCGAGAGCAGCACAGGATATCTGCACTTATAGTTAGGATCTGCTCCAGTGTGTGCAACTTCCCTATGTTGTATTTATGGGTGTAAATTTCAGGCTCGCACAATTTTCCCAATACTTTCTCTCACAATACTGTCTTTGTTGTACTCATAGACCTATTCCTAATAGAAGTGGGAGATTAATACCTAAGGTACTATAAATAAGAGCTTCTCCACTGAATCTTCAAGGAAGATCCTAATCTTATAGTTAACAAGCAATAAAACAGTAATTAGCATTCATAATGTATCGTCTCTTTTATTATGGATTCTAATAATTGAGGGGGTTTTTTTGTTTGTTTTTTGTTTTTTAAGTTTCAGAAGGCTTTTGACAAGTGCATAGTGAGTGAGGCAAAAGGAAAAGAATTCTGCAAATACGCAGTAACAGGAACAAGTTCTAATTGTTTTCCAAGGTTTTTTTTGTTTGTTTGTTTTTTGTTTTTTTTTTCTTCAAATTAATCCTTTGTATTTCTAAAATCAACGTCAATTTCTCCTTGCATATCGTATCAATAAATCAAAGAAAATTTGGTATACTGACATAACCTGAAAAGATACCTCTTTCTGAAATGAAAGATTAAATTTAAAATGATTATCCAGATTATTTATTTGCTAAGAGGATCAATGGATTAGATAATATTCTTAATGCAGAACAGGATAATTGCTTATTCTTGCTGAAAAAAGTAGAAAGTAGAAAGAGTGAGCAGTACTTCTTCATGTTTCACAAAACCAGGAAAAAACTGATCCAAAAGTTGTTTTCTTTTAAAGGCTCTTCAGAAGTTATCAATTTAAATCATTCACTATAGCTAGCAGTTTCATATTTGAGTAAGAAATTTTAGATGGTGAATGAAGGATTTCAAGATTCGGGTTCTAAATCTTTAAGCTTCTTAACACACTCATCATTTCTTTAGTGTAGTAAGTCAAACTCAGTAATATATTCATTGATTTTTATTGTGAAATTCTACAGGATACTGTTGTACATGAATGGGAAGTGGGTTATCTTATTAAACTTCCTTTTGTGCTGTTAATAATGCTAAATTATACCTGTTTTATTCATCCGGCAAGTATCTTCTTTAAGAGCATGACTAGATGTTCAAGATAACCCCAAGCCCCTCAAAACCCTTATAAAACAGATCATATACAATCAAATTTTAGTATACTCTGCCACAACTAACAGTCTATTGGGTTTTCTTAATTAAATCTTAAAAAAAAAACAAAACAAACAATAACCTGATTCCAGAAGTTTCTAAGACCTCCATAGAAGACTTCTTGTTACTGTATGATAAACTGAAAAGGGAGATTTATTTGTTAAATAAGGTACGGAAAGCTCTCCCTATAAATGCTTATTGCTTTTTACTCGGCACAGGTAAAACGTAACATTTTTGCAGGTATCTTCATAGCTCAATGCACTCATAAAATAACTTCTGTTCATTTCTTATCACTTATGTCACACTCCTTTCTCAACATCGTGTCAGCCTAACTGATGACAATCTTTGAAATCAATCCATAATGGTAGAATAGCTTCTGTTGAGCAGAGGAACTCACTGTTGGCTGCCTTCCCAAAAGCAAGCAGTTTTCTAACATTTACAAAGAAGAAAGGTGAAGGTAGAAGTCCCTCCCATTTCATCAGTCATTTCTCTCAATTACAATGGAATAACTTGAATAGTAACTTGACCCAGTCTTGTATGCCTAAAATCAGCATATTTTACTGCAGATCATGAAGAGTGTTTAAAGCTACAACATAACCCAAGTACCAAAACCACAAATAATAAATGGTAATTTGCACTTCTGAATATTTTACTCAGACTGTTTACAACTCCACTAAATTGACATTCATTGACATTTTTCACCTTTGATAAGAGCGAGACCTTATGTAGAATATTCATTCTGAAAGAAATTAATCTTCATTAATTACAACAGCTGTATCGCTGATGCAGTCCCTAAATAAACTCAATTAGATGATGTTCCATACCAGTCATTTACTAGTTTCAAATTGAAAAACTGTTTTTGCTAGTTAAAATTACGGGTCAACACTATTGCTTGACTACAACATGGGAAATTACTAGGAGAATGAGATCTTCATCAGGAGAAGAAAAAAAAAAAAAAAAAAAAGACGAAAGGATGCATTTACAAATAACATTACACTTACCAGAATTGTTGCGGGATTGCTTTTGAAATTCACCCTATCTAACTTCATGTCTCAAAACCTGACAACACACTACTTTCAGCTTCATTCAAGAGCTAGGTTCCATGCTATTAAAACTGAAGAAAAACAGTTTCACACACTAAGTAGTAATCTTCATCTGGGGCTATTTTTCATTTGCAATCACACTGCCACACATTCCCCTCACTCCCCAGCAAGGAAACAATTAAGGTATTTTGTAAACAGCTGTGTACCTCTATAAATTACTTACAGTTGTATACTCTAGCACTATCTAAGCTTTAAACTAAACCACAGAACAGTTAAGATTGGACCTTTGGAGGTTATTTAGTCCAACCCTCTCTCATTTATTTTTTAATATCTCCAGGGTGGGGAAACTCCAGAATTGCCATTTTTCTTTCTGGGAAAGCTGTAGAAGCATCACGTTAATATTATCACTTCGACTAAAAAATCCCCACCCAACAAGCCAAAGCCAACCAACAGCCAATACGTAAGTAGAATTCATCATATTAGGTAAGGTAACATAAGGCACTAAGGTAACATAAGCAACTTAAATAGCATCTGGCATTCAGGATCTAGAAAGAACATGGTCTTCAGTTCATAAATTCAAGACTTTTTTTTTCTTAGTTTTGCATTAGAACTAACCTAGCCGAGCAATTGGAAATAACAACAAATGTTATGCTGCTTGTTTCACTTAGGAATTTTAACATGTATTAATCTGAAAGAAATAAAGAAAACTCAAAAACTTTACTAAACCCCACAAAATTTAAACTGTACTCCATCTCACTTGGTGTTGTCCACTCTTATTCTTAAAAAGAAGCAACTTTAGCAGGTGCAGTTTGAAAGATATGTTATATCACTTGAAAGGGAAACCACATGCCCATTTTCAGCTCTTCATTAAATGCACACTTCAGCTTAGAGATTAGGTGGATGTTTACAGTAAAAGTTTGTCTTTAACAATTTACTTACAAGGAATGAAAAAAGAGCACATTTTAAAGTATTTAAATATCAATGCTTCCAGCAATTGTCTCACAATCTTTAAAAAAGGAAGGATAATTTAATTTCTGATCCTTTCTCCATACAGACCAATGTCTTAAAAATCAGAGTTCTTCTAGCAAAATCAATGCCTTTTAATATCACTGCATTTAATATCACTGCATTTCTCTGATACAGGATGTAGAAAGCAAGGAACACTCACTAGCTAAATGAAGCACAATTACCTATTTGCAATCAGATGCAGAACTTTGGCTTTTAGCATATCTCAAAAATGAAAGTGACCAATTTTTCAGCCAGAGGGGCAGGAGCAGAAAAGAAAAGAAAAAAAAAAGAAAAAAACAAAACACAAAGAAACAGTGCAATCTTATTGCTAACTCTCCTTCTTACACTATCAATGCAACAAGAATTCTCCAGAGGCTTCACAGCACAGCTGAAAATCCATCCTGTAATACATGCAAGAACACAGCTCAAAACGTCAGAACTGCACTGGCAATGATCTGGGCTTGATCTTTTTGACTTATACCACAGTAAACCAAATTAAATTTCATAGAATGAAACAAAATTTGTTGAATTCTAAACAGTACCCTTTTAGAACAAACATCGATGAAATGATCCCACTGGTTGGACAGAAGGATTCAAAACTTTCAGTGATCATTTCTTTGAAATTGTTTTTGGATATAGGGATATTGGATATTGGATATTTGCTTTAAATTGCTATATTTAGACTGTCATTCTGGAGAAGCTGGATGTGCTGAAAGGAAAATAAGATAATTAAACAATGGTGATAATACATATAAAGGGAGACACTAAATTCGTATTTCAGAGACCAGAGAATATAGTGCTTATTTTTTATACCCTTGGCACTGTAAATGCCCAAGAAATCCCTGGAGGTCTTACAAGAAGCAGAAGGTGAAAAGAAGAGATGGGCTTTCAAATGATCACTGCTGAACTATTGTATGTAAGAGGAAAAAAAAAAAAATTAATCTGCTCAGGACACTTACTACTTATCATAGTGTCTTCAAAAAGAGATTTAATTACTTAAGCTTGGATATATTTGTCAGTACATAGCGTGTTACTATATTGGGATTAATGCTCTGAAGCATCTTTCCCTGTCACCTGAGATTTTCCCAGAACATGAGACATCATGTATAACTAAATACCACATTTGGCATTTTGAGTCTTACATAAGAGCCCTTCTGTTTCCACAGAGCTTATGCTAAAAACAAGTGACTGATTTAAGAAATGGTAGAAGGCCCTTAGAGTGTAATTCTCCTTATTGTCTTATCAGGCACACATGGACATGTGAATCTTATCTAAGGATTACGTCTGAACAGGATCATGATTAAAAAGACACTATCATAATCTATCTCCAACTGTTTATTTTATTTATGCTATTTATTACCTAGCATATGTGTGAAAGATACACCCTGCTACACAGCTAGGCAGTTTTGATTTCACACTTATGTAAACTACTTAAATTTCAAACTGATGTTCCCCTCGAGAGCAGAACCAAAAGTAAGCCAGTGATTCCAAATGACAGAAATATATTAAAAAAATACTTCACTGAACAGAAAAAAAACCCACACACAAAATCATAATAATCCAGAATGGAATGAAGCACCAGTACCTGTACAGAAGAACAGAGAGAAGCAGGAATACGTTCTCCCTGATATCAAAGAACTGCATTAAAGAATTAAAGGGCTGGCCATGCACAGACTTTTTGCACTCTGAAAATTCTCAGCTCAGAACGATACTGAAGAATTGTCTCAAGAATGCAAACATAAATGTCCGTAGGTCTGTAATACTTGAACTTCTTTATTACCTATGAACTATTTCAAGGCTATCAAGCACCTGTTTTCTTCAGTCTGTTTGGCATCTACTTTTCAGTCTAGATCTCTACAAATAGAACACCATGTCCCTGCAGACTCTAGCAGTTTCATTAGATGTTGTGCCCGGGTCCACGGGACCAACAAAGCAAATTGAGTGCACGGATATTATCTGAAGAATTAATATATAAATTGGATTCCTAGTTTATGGGATAATCTGAAATCTAGATCAATGCAAATTACCTTCAAATGAAACCAATGTAAATTCCACTTCTTCAACACTTATGAAATTAAATCACCTATATCGCTTATGTTACAATTCCTGGGCACTGTGGACAGGTTTAGTGGCAAATACACTCAGGAATTTTCTGTCATTTCCACAGCAGACATTGGTCATGAAGAGAAAAGGCATCCAGTTACAAACTGACTAAGAGCCGAAGTCTTGTGAAACATTCTTCACCTTTGATGAGCTTAACGTATGACACTCCTGGTACTAACTGGAACCTTGGTTAAAATTATGTGCTAATGTTCCCTGTCTGGATGAAACAGACCATTCTGAAACCAAAATATACCTCCCTTTTCACCTAGAGTTACTTTCCCCTTCATTTCAGTGGCAGGGGTCCTGTGAGAAGTCAACGGTTCACTTATGTGGACTAGATAGGGACTCTAGCATACACACTCCACACACTTCTAAAAACCATTTGGTTGATATTCAGTTTGAACTCAGACATGGGAAAGAAAGGCATGACTGTGCACAGGTTAAGGGAGCATATTTGTGACAGAACTGCTTCATAGTCATTTTCTTATTCTGTGCTGAACTCCAACGTAGCGAGCACATTTTCTTAGGTTTGCCAGGACAAGAAGATTTGGGTTTTGTTTACAGCAAAAGCAAATGGTACACTAATTCTGAAGTGGCCTTTGGCCATCTAGCTGCCACTTCATCTAGTTATGCGGTACTAAAACACTTCCTGGTATGCAAATCTCATTTATCCTTCCTTTAACAAAGAAATAAACTATTCATAAATTAAAAAAAAAAAAAAAAAAGAAGAAAAAAAAAAGCCTTCCAACACCAACCAGCTTGTAAAATTACTCCCTATAAGGAACAATTTAACACAACAAACTGTCCAGTGGTTTTCCAACATTAAATGGCTAATAGCCAACCAGCTGTTTGCCATGCCATTAAAGGACTTTGATAAACTTCTTATGGCAGATGGGAATTAGAAGGTGATTTAATAACTGCCAAATGAATCATTTATGAGAAAAATCTTACTTTAACTGGAATGCTTTACTTTATAATGCAAAACTACCAACTGCAATATAGACTAGGACTACGAATTATAAATAAACATTTTAGGATAAATTATTAAAAAAAACATTGTGCTCTTCAAACAAGAATGGTTATGTGCTATTACTTCAATGAAAACAATGTTCAATATAATACAACTCATAGCAAATTTCAAGATGAAATAGAACAACCACAATACATAAAAACTAATCTTCCAATACAGAACAACTCAATCTGTACTAGGTGGGCTGGAAATAGCATTTAAAAAGAAACAAAACTGAAAAATCACCACCCAACTAAAAAACAACCCACACAGAAGAGTTCTCCCTCCAGAGAGTTTTAATACAATACAACCTTTCACATTCAGAGAATACCTAAAGTCTAGTCTCCTGAAAGACTGTTAATTCACAAGCCATAGAACTGTTTTGCTATCAAAATATCTCACCAATAAGCACCCATCATCTTCTCATTATTAGTTTGCTTTAATCTAGGAAGCAAAATGTTATTTTATAATATTATCTCAGGCTCCAGGAATCAGTTGAATTCAGTGTTTACTAATGATAGTTTACAATGGGAAAAAGGAGTTTACTATGGGGGGAAAAAAGAGCAAAGCACAATTAGTGAACATCATCCATCTATGTTAAAGTCTTAGAGGCAGGAGTGCACAGAATAATTATGGTACTATTTGAGTAAATGATCATACTTTTAAGCTTCATCCTGATTCACATACACCACCCACTTAATTGCTTCTTTCATAAAGTCTGCACAATCCATACATCATAAGAAAACATCAAAAAGGAATTTGCATAGCCACATTAAAACGGAATGTTATGTTGTAATGACTCACCTGCTAAAGGTAAAGCCTCCCACTTCTTGTAACTAGAGCCAGACTCATCATCTATTTTGCAGGCAGATTAAACTTGAGAGCACAAATGAAACATGATTGCGTGTGAAGTCATATAATTCCTGCCTTCTGTTCCTGCTGTTAGATAAAAATCTTCTTGGTGAATGTTAAGAATGGGGCACATAGTTTCTCAAGATCTGAATCTAAAGACTTTTTTCCCTTCATCTAATTTCTGTAGCAAATCACAAGCCACAGATTGTAATTAATGTATGAAGAACATATCTTTCTTGCCCCATCAGCATGATAATAAAGTGCAAACTCCCAACCGCAAAATGAAGTAAAAATCACCAAACTTTTCAAGAAACAGAAGTATCTTAGAACTAAAATTAGTTATTAAACCACAGTTTTGAGGTCAGATTTCAGAGCTGATGAATATTTCCCCTTATTTATCCATGTATGTATCCATACATAAAACTTCTCTAGTTTTATGTATCTTTTTGTTAAACTGAAAGACAAACAGAAAACCTAAAACCCTGATCCTATAAAAGCTGAGGTCACAACTTTTTGCTGTTGTTTTTCTGCAACAAATCAGCTATTACATACAAGCAGCCACCCACAAAATGAAGCTTTCTCCAACAGCTCTGAGCAGAAAACATGCAATGAAGACTCTCTCTTGGAAAGCAAACAGTCATATATTTTCCTAAACTCTGTTCAAAAGCAATTTCATTTCACAGCACTACTTGATGAGGGAGAACTACTGATTCTGTGAGTTTACATACTGGCTTTTTAATTTTTGTCAAGTTTTTGTCTTCCATGGGCATTCTAGTCCATGTTTAAGCATTGCAGTATTCAAAGGTTTGAGACACACACTTATTTAATCATGCAGAGAATTAACATGATTCTTTCTTGTAAGACATCAAGTAGTTGATTACTTTAAGATTTGGAACATTTCTCCCCTATGCCCTTCTGATCACTTCACTTGGGGAAATAAGATCCAGCTTACTGACAGACAAGTAAATTTACCATAGACCTACAACTCTTATAGCTATAATGAATCCCATTTTAAAGGAATATTAATAAAGCACAACAAAAATGAGCACACAGTACATTGGTTAGAACGTTAACAAAAAGTTATCATTGTCTGACAATTCTAGCAGCTACCCTAATTCCTGCTTTTGGTGAGAGTATGGACCATGACAACATCATATATAGTGACACGAAAAAATGGGCAGGAATGAAGAAGGGAAGCACAAACAAACCCACATATAGTGGGACTTTATGGGGCAGACCTTATTATAAGTTTTGGAGCATGGCATTTAGAGTTACCTACTTCTTTTCAGGACTAAATGAGAAGGTTTCCCCCAGCCTGCAGTTCAAGACAACCTCATACAGTATTTAGAAATTTAGTATTTAGTATTTTAGTATTTAGGTAAATTCTTAATTTTTCACTGTCATCATTTCTAAGCAACTGGAATCAAGAACTCAACTTAATTACATTGCACAGACGTTTAGAAAATATTTTCAGATATTCAGAAGGACAATCCCTGTCTTTATCATCACATCATCTCATGTTACTCCTCTCTGTTGCCTCAAAGAGTTGCAGAATCCAGTATCTTGCCAATAAATAGAGCCATGCTTAGTGTTTACATCTGGAACTCCCTCCGCAGGCAAGTGACAAAAGGAGCTTTAATAATGGACAGGTTTTATTTATTTATTTATTAATACAAACTACTGTGCTAGATGGGACCAATCTGATTAGCTTTTATTATGACATTTTCTGACATTTTTCCATCCATTATATCTGTAATCTTCATTTACATTCTTACTACATTGACAATGCTCTAATTTGTTTCACACGAGCACAAGAATCCTCACAACAAATAAAAAAAAAAAAATCAATATACATCTAAGGTAACACTTAGTATTTTTAAAGCTTTCTAAACTATAAGATGTGAAAATCTAAATAGCAAAAAATCCTAAGCACACTCTATAGGAACAAATTTGGGACGAGGTGTGAGGGGCTTAATGCTCAAATGCTGTAGTGCACTCCACATACAAGCAGTAATAAAAATCTATCACTTAATCATTTACATGTTGTGTAAAACAGCAGTCTCCTTTTAGTTAAGAGCCGCTTTATGTTGTTTTCATCGATACAAATGCTGCCCAAGTGATTGTGTGGGAGAATACAAGAACAGACTGTAATAAAATTAAAAATAACTTTCCAAGGAAATAGTATTTGGAAGGATTAATTACAGAAGTTCAAACAGGAGGCCATATGCTTTCCCTTGTCTTTACTGTTGAACATACAGTATGTCTGTAGTAAAACAGAGACGCTAAAGCAAACTGATTCATTTACCAGGTAACTGTTGAAGTTATCTTCGTGAGCCTGCATATAGTTTATCTAGTCATTTCACCTCCATGCCAATATTTCTATCAGCCATCAAATAGATTTGTGAAATAAACATGAATATTCTGAATATACTTCCAAGACAACAGGCTGTCAAATATCACAGCTGCAGTGTATGCATGAGAACTTGTAAAAAGTTTTAAAAAATGTTTTTTGTTTTTATGCCTTTCACTTATACAATACAGAGTAAAAAATTCATTGTGACATGACAAAACTTCACTAAAATTCATATATTTGTGCTGAAAAAAGAAGTACACGTTCAGCTGCTTTTCTGATTTCAGGTCCAATGGCTTAATCTTGGAAACTTGAGGTTAGATCTCCATTCACATTGAAAATCTTGGCATCTTTCCTCAATTCAACCATAAAAGAAAGATCCACAAAATATTAAACTGGCCTTGTAAGCAAGAGAGGACTCTGCTGAAACTTTTTTTGTTAGTAGAAAAACTAACAATATGAATCAAGATTTTAAAACCCAAATAAGTCAAGTGTGCTGTGACCAAGTAGTCAAAATTCTTCAAACATTATATTATGGGCATTACTATCTTTTTTAGTCAATTAAATCTATATGACTTTGAGTGATAAGATCCTTATCAGTACTTTAAAGAATAGATCAACACACAAAAAATTACTGTGAAAAGATAATGACATTATTAGACATATATGTCCTGAGAACATGTCTTAAAAAGACCAAAGAAGTGTTGGTTCTCACCACATACTTTGCATGAAAACAATAATAATAGTAGCTTTAAAAACTCATAGAATCATAAAATCACAAGGTTGGAAACAACCCCCAAGATCATCCAGTCCAACCGTCCTCTCATTACCACCGCTAACACAAGCACTAAACCACATCTCGCAGCTCCTCATCCAGATGCCTCTTGAACGCTGCCAGGGATGGCAACTCCAGCACCTCCCTGGGCAGCCATTCCAGTGCCTGACCACTCTCTGAGAGAAAAAGTTTTTCCTCATGTCCAACCTAAACCTCCTCTGGTTCAACTTGCAGCCATAATCATCATCTTTGATCTGACTTAAAATAAAGAAAAGTTGCATTAAAGCACAAGAGCCAATTTGGGAAATGTGATCGAAGTCTCTACGCCCTGCAAGAAAGTAGCTTTATAGGAAAATAATTTCATAAAAAGTGTCAAAGCATTCTAGATAAAAATAATTTTTAAAAAAGAAACAGTTGGTCAATAGTATGCTTTTCAAGGGTATTTAAGTAAAATCATAGCAGAGGAAAAAAAACCTGTAGAACTCGTAGTACTTATTAAATGACAGGAAGAAATAATTTCAAATAATTTTCTTCTCAGTGTTTGAAATTCTATTTTATGAAATAACATGCTAATGCACAGAAAGTTTTCTACAAATATAAATCCATCAGGTCTAAAGTGAAAAATCCACTCACAGTAAAACTGGTTTCTATACTGTTTAAACATAATGCACTACTCTGTCTAAATCATAAGGGAATAAAGCACTTAAAATAGGGTGTCACATTTCAAGGTAATAAATAGCAGATTGATTCAACCTCCCAGTTGATCCTGCAGTTTACTTACATACAAGATGGAAAATAAAGTACCGAAGCCACTGTGATTTACTTCTCAGAAATGAGATACTCTGTATTAGTGTAAATGAATGCAAAAGTCCAGCATTGACAATTTATTACATTCTTAGTACAAGTCCTGATTAGATCAAATTGCAGGCTTTCTTGGCATGCTGCATATACATCGCTTCAGTTTCCAGTAAACATTATCAGCTACACACACATTATACAAAAGGGCTGCTCAGAAAGTAATGTATCCTATTTTATTATAATGGCAGAAGTGGACATTGGTGGTATGGCAGCAGAGGTTGAACCTTCCAACCAACGTTCTATTACATTTTCTTGCTGTGCAACAGACAGCAACAGAATGGTGTCTGACATGCAAGTGTCAGGAAGCAAAGGTTTGTCACTGAATTCCTCCATTATTACAGGAAATATAGCACTCAATGACATCGTTCATTGACACTTGGAGAATGTTGATGGAGACCAACGAGTGGATGTGAGCAGTGTGACAGTGGGTGGTGCATTTCAGCACTGGTGAGAGTGGGTCGCTTCCACTGGTGCAGATTTTTACCAGTGTGGCATGCAGGCTCTTGTTCATTGCTGGCCAAAATGCACAACTAACAGTGCAGACTGTGATGACTGAGCACCCCTCAAATGCTTCAGCCAAAGCGCTCATTACTGTTGTATCTGAGAATTTGGTCTATGAAGTAATATCATTGTGCTCTTTGTATCTGTTGTAGTCTCCATGGAAATAAACAAGAAGCTCTACTTTCAGAGTGATTATGTGTGTATAAAAATGAAACCCCCAGGAAAATTTCTCAATTACAAAAATTATTTTCATGATATGTTTCCCTCCTCTTTTTCCAATACTAAGGGCAAGCTGCTCTACTTCAAAAGCAAATGTGTAACCAAAGAGTTACATACAAGATTTTTTCCTAGAAAATACTACCTAACATAGGAGGATTTGGAGGAATTCTGGACTCTGATCAAACTTTGAAGTGGAAAACACACTCTACTAATGACAGGATAAATGGAATTGAGATATAAAAGGACAATTAACACTACTCCTGACCTTGATTTTGGGTTATTTCATTGAACTGGCTCTGCTTCCTCAATTCATCCCAGAGATTTTGGATCATTTCACACTGGAATTGTAATTGCTTTGTCAGGAAAATATTGTTTAACAGGTCTTAAAATAGAATAGGTTTAGATTAGATATGAGGATGAAGTTCTTTACTATGAAAATAAAAAAGTGAGTATTACATGCTGCCCAAAGAAGCTGTAGCTGCCCCATCCCTGGAAAAGCTCAAGACCAGGTTGGATGGGTCTTTGGGCAACATGGTCTAGTAGAAGATACTCTTGCCCATGGATTAGAAATGGATCATCTTTAGTCTCTTCCAGTTCCAACAGTTCTGTGATTTTAATCCTAAACATTCTTTATTTACATCCATATAAACAATCCATTGAAATACAAGGAAAAGTGGTGTCATTCTGTCAAGCTGCTGCCCCTACTATATAGAATGTAAATGTGAACATCATTAGAAACAGTAAGCCAACAATAGATTATTTTCTATTTAAATGAATTACTAAGAGTATCCTTCAAAGGAAAACATACTGATGAACTATTACTCTTTTTAAATGTTACATACAACAGTATTTTTTCAGATTTTTTTTTTAATCTCAAAATATACTCTTCTGTGATCTTCCCAAAAAATATTCATAGCAATACTATCAGTAATATTCTCAGCAAACAAATTCACTTAACTCTGTAAATTCTAGGACTTACAGGAAACAGGAAGCAATTCTACATCAGTTTATAGTCCATTAATTATTGAGATTAATGTTATCCAACTGTTTCCAAAGAGCCCTGCTTTACTGATTCAAAGGATATTCTTTAGTGGAAACACTGAGTTGGGTGTTCAATTTTTAAAGCAAAGCACAGGAGACTTGGAAGCAGCAAGAATTCTTATCAACCTGTTTAAGAAATGAAGAAAACTAAGTACATGGGATACCAACCCAAATCCCTCAGGTGACTAATGTATCTGCACACTACAACTCCAAGCTCAGCATGCTGGCTTACAAGACTCCACAGAAATTCAAGGCTTTCAGTCAGCTAGAGAAGCGCAAGGTTCCCTTTTAATTTAAAAAGCATCTTTACTTGTAAACTCGTAATATTCTAGAAAAATATTTCAGAAGTCACATACTCACATCACGTCACTTATTTAAGTGCCCCCACAGGGTTTCTTTTTTCACACAACAGATAACTCATCTTCCCAGTTCCTTTCCCTTTACTATTGCCTGGAGAACAATCTGGATGTTTCACTTTTTCCCATGTATTGGCTTAGCAACATGCAGATTTTCACTTGCTTCATATTTTCTCAACCTTATACTATCTGGCATTCCCAGAACAAGATCTTAGTTTTCACTTGTGTTACTTTCCTGGGCTTGTTTAATTCTTAGCTTTTTAAACTAAGATTCTCACTGGGTCAATTGAACTCTGAGCCACTCAACCTCCTTTTCCACTAAAAATATCTTAATGAGAGTCCCAAGCTGATGAAATCTCCCTAGACTATTCCTTTCTCATCCATCTTGGCCAATCAAATGCCTTAGTGCTAAAATCTCATCTTGTGGATATCCTGAATTTACTTTCATTTATTTTGATATGTAGTTAATACAAATACTTTGTCAATGAATAGATTTTATTGTTCTACTTTTCCATTTGTTGATGTTTTCCCCCAAAACCTTCACAGATTGCCTGGTTCTGTGATTTTATTATTTCCCTCAGATTTTAATCAGTATCAAGATCTACACGATTCACAGAAAACTAAGCCAAATACCTGTACAATCACTGCATGCTGCTGATAGTTCTAAGGCACAGCAAGGTACATTCAAATCCAAGATTAAAGAAGAAAAGCACTGAATGATTTGGTCTGAACAAGACATTTCAAACGGTGTAGCAAAACAGAAAAAAATGCTTGTGCAAGAAAAAAATATATAAGTCAATCCATTTTTATCTATAGAACAAAGCACATATTTACACGTAAGATATGCATTTTAAATGGTATGTTTAGAATTGTTATGCAGAATAATAAGAAGGTTCTTCTCATTTCCAGACACTTCTATAATACTACACAATGCTCAGTTTTCAAGTAAACTCTTTTTAATTCAGAAGATGCCTAAGAAAGTTTATAATGATCTCTCTAGCAGAAAAGAAAAAGAAATGTAATGAGGAAAGTGTGATTTAGAAAGGAACCTCAGGTGGTGTCCAGATTGCTTCCACCAAAAGCACTAACCACAGTGTTTTTTGGAGCATCTTTGGTGAAATTGCCCTCATCTCCAAAGTAAACATAACTCCTGAGAACAAATGGAAGTGGCAGTGTTACTGAATATAAAGTATCATGGTGGCAGTAGTGGCATTGTCTTAGATTGTATAAGTGACAGAGTACAAATTATACAAGTACTTGAAGTAAAAAAATGCTACCAGTTTTCAGCCATACTTCATAAAGCTTCTGTACTTATTGCAACACCTGATAACAAATGACTGTTTTTCTCCTTACCATGGTTAGAATCCTTATAAGCTCATTTTACACAAGACTCAGTAAAATCAGGATGCAGAAACTTGTCTATTTGTGCATCAGCAGATTTAGTGAGCTAGAAGCCAGAAAACTTAAGTATTAACTGTCAGGAAAAAAGTCGACATATTAAAGTTAACTTTCTTTAATATTCCTTCTTTTCATTTTTATGCATATTCATTTATTTTTCATATTTCATACATTTATTATCCCTAGAAGTACTTCTTCGTCCTTAGATTTCAGAGGCTTTATAATAAACATCAAACTTTTGTGCTAGGAAGTTGCACATTTTCATGTGTACATAAATATATATATATATAAATATTAAGAGAAAACATTTGCTTTTAGGTAGATTACACTATTTCTAGGTCTGCAAATAGCTGCTTAGGACTGCACCTTCCATACCACTGACTTTTTAGTATTGCAGACTACACTAGATCTACCTAGAGATGTTTGTGGAACACAATGCTTTCTACCAACCATAGCAACAAAAAGAATATCTGAGAATATTGTTAAAAATGCCAGATAGTACTATGGCAAGGAACTAGAATAGGTGATATTTTATGTAGTTCTAATTAAAGAGCACGTTATTAACCATCTGCTAATTTTTTGTAAAAGCTCTCAGGTCTGATAGTATGTTATTACAAATGCGAAGTCCTTCCCTTCAGAAACCAAGCTAGCAGAATTTTTTATACTATTGAGGACCTTGAAGGAGGAGTGGGGAGTAATTCAGTACTTTAATCTACAAAATATTTTAAAGGTTTGTCATCTATGCTTTAATGTCTATGTTTCCACCAGGTGCATAATAGCTTTAGCACTGCAAAGAAGGATCTATACATATCTCTTATGTCATAAAACACTAATCAGTGTAAACTTCAAAGCTTTTACTTGAGAGTGTAAACTTCTAAGAAAGATTAGATAACTACTGAGCAGATGCAATCCAGGAATAAAAATAGATAGAAGCATAATAAGGGAAGCCAAAGCTGTTGCTAAAAAAATTCCATCCATATTAAAGAAGCAAGACAACGCGCAAAAAAGAAATTAAGATGCAATTAACACACTTGTAAGCATAGCCAAGGACCTTTCAAATAATTCTTCAAAATTTGAGTTCATCATTCGAAAGCGAATGGATTTCACCTTTGTGCAAGGAGATTTAGATATTCTCCACTTGCAGTGCTGTTCAACATATTCCACAAAATTTAAAAACTTAACCATATTCACATTAAAGAGTATCATACATTTTATAGAAAATGTGACCATTTTCTTTGAAGTATTACACTTTTACAAATAAGCATTCAACATTTGAATTACAAAGCTATCATGTTCACTAAAGCCAAAAATCCCATAATTTCTTAAAACATAATCAAGTAATCATCACATATTGAAGCACTTATAGAATCCCTGGAGAAATAAGAAAATTATTTAATGGGATTGCATTCACACTTTAGAAATTCAAGTACTATATACATCTTACATCTCATTGTAAACTGGCTCTAAATAGAGAGGTAAGTGTAAGCTATATATATATATATACATACATATATACATATATATATATACATACATATATATATGTATGTGAAAACTTCAATATTTTTTCTCACAAGAAAACGTGTTTCACTGAAGAACAGAAAAACTGTCTTTCATTCTGCAGTTTGCACACAAAATGTCTCATTTTTGTCATATGTGATGAAAGTGGCCAGGTGTCATTACAATGGTTACTTACTATGCCAAAATAAAAGCATGAGCCCACTGCCAGTAATCTCACCAACGTCCTCGCTATAACCTGCACTAGAACAGGGTTGTTTGCAAACAACTGATGACACACCTTTCTCAAGTGTTCAACTTAATATTTCTCTTTTCCCGAAGTCCACAACTCCTCTTATTGTATGTAGTATATACTTTTCTCCTTTCCATTTTTTTTCCTCTATTCCAGAGGCTCAGATAGTGTGGCTCAATCAAGCCAATTACACTTCTTGCTTTGTCAGCTACGAAATTCTGACACACAAAAACTTTAGGTCTTTAGAACACAGTGTCCCTCTTTCTTTCAGAATAAATGGCTTGTTTTCCTGAGCAAGAGTTCTGTCCTCATTACTCCTATTCACCTGTGAATTTAGATCAGCTATCAATAGAATAAAAAGTGCAGGAAGAAGCTATGGTCACAAAAAAGCTTTCATCAGCTTCCCCACAGTTATTAAACTGGACATTAAGCAAAAATATGTTAAATTGCAGAGAGCATAGAACAAGCATATTTCTACACTGATATTCCATTCAAACCTTTAGAACAATGTCCTGCCTCTCAGAAAGGAGTATCAGGTACCTGTTTACAATGTAGGAGACAGATTTTGGAAAATTTTGGTCTGTAAAACAAACAACCCACTTCAATTTGTAAAACAACCATCGCATTCAGGTAGATATTTCTGTTTGCAATACCCCATACATTAAAAAAATGCCTAGTGCAGCATTCTCCAACTGCTTTTAAAGCAATGGGCTCTTGAGTTAGACAGCAGTGAGGATCCTATAACTAAAAAAAAGAATCTCATGTAAAATCCTGGACATGCTCCCCCGACAGGGTAATTTATAGTGGTTAGTAGACAGCAATACCTTGCTTAAGTAGCTCTTCTCCTGGTGCATATAAACTAAATTAATACATTCACATCAACAACTTACATAGAAGATCTTTATCACACGACTGCCGCTCCATCTTTTCTATTGGAATATTGACAGATTTTCACTCCTGGAGAGTTCTTGGCATTAAACTGGAGAGAACCCAAAGTATTAGAAAATGTAAGAACCTGATCTTGAAGTTAAAGAAAAACAAACAAACATTACACAACAATCCTAAAGTACATGTGAAGCAATTTAGCAGGAATTATAGATACATTCTGAATTTTGCTCCTGCGATATTATCCCCAGCTGTGCTTATTCAATTCATTTACAACAGGACATTTATAGACAGTAGAATTTCCAGAGTCATCTACTCATAGCCTACCTTTCTACTATTTAAATAAAATAGATACATGAAGATGGAAAAACATTCAGTCATGTGAACATTTTTCAAAAGACGTCTTCATAGTTTGGCACAGAATCCTATAATAATTTTTCCTGAGTACGTTTTATTTTTATTCTTAGGAGTGTGTAAATTACATCATATGAAACAAGATTACATCTCCATGTATTCAACACCTGCTATGCAACAACCATCTATTTTACTTCTGACTTTCAGTATAAACTGAGATTCAAGGAAACATTTATTTATTATTCCCATAAGACACCACATCTAAAAGTAGTTTTTCATTTTGCTCATTTTAGAATTGCATGTAGACATTAAAATATTTTTTATTTTCAAGTTTAACATCCACAATAATTTTTACACATGCACTTCATTCACTTGGAAGTGAATTCTCAGCACCAATCATACAAATATTGCAAGGTATGCAGGAGTGCTGGTCCACAGACTTAACAGATGTCCATTCCTTTCTTATACCATATGTATATTTAACATTCTATGATTTACTTTTAGCTTATCACCCATTTAGCACAGTTAAAAAAGCTAAAGTTTAAAGTCTTTGTTAATACACTCTGGAAAAAACATATGGATATTGCTCACTTTATGAAGTGACTATATAAAAGGGTGCCAAACAGAATTTATCCAGAAAATGCGGTGCATGAAACAACTCAATAAAAACAGTGAAGAAAGACTGTAGTCCTGTCATATTGAACTACTGCTTAAATGAGGTAAGATGTAATGCTTAATCGCTAGATGCTTGCTATAATGAGAACAGTAAGTGCACTGACTAGATATTTTTATTACGGCAGCATATGTTTACATACAGAAATCTGAAAATAACAGAAAATAAAAAATATAAGATGAAAACTTTTTTGTATATGAAAGGTTCTAGTTTCAAGGAATGATGTACCTACAAATAACTCAAATGTTAGTTTGTTGGATTTTTTTAAACAACACGTAGGCACATGTTCTTACAAAGGAGAGCTGGACACTCTTGAATCATAAGCCCAAATTACAAACTGGCTCTGACTATTCTGGCATACTTACCTATTTGACATTTTTGTTCAATAGACAATCAGAATAAGTTTTATCCAGAATATTCTACTAGAAAGTTATCAAGCATCAGTATGAACTTTAGGGTAATTCCAACCTTATCAGGAACAAAAAGCTTATGATTATCAAAGCAGCTGCCTGCAAATAAGCAGCATATTTACCACATTTTTTTGTTACTTAGGCTTTGTTTGATTAATGTAAGAATAAAACTGTGCTAACGGTTCCAGCAGAGAACAGGAAGGGAAGAAGCTAGGAGAAGAGAAGGTTAAGAAAAGAGAAGTTACTGTACTTTTCACAAAATCAGATGTGGGTAAAAGGAGAAACTTTTAATGTAGGAAAACCAGTGCGTGGTGATTTCAGACTGAGATCCACACCTATCTGCTCCTTCTCCCAAAATCTTCAGAGAGGGCCCAATCCACACAGCAGGAAAAATGGACAGTGGCTTCATTTAGTAATTCATAAACCTAAGTTAAACATTTCCTGTGCTAACAGACTACCAAGAAGAACATAATACTAAGCTTATGAATATCCTTATCTCCATTTATTTTGGCTGAGAAGATTTCAGTCTGTTATATCACTTAAGCCTAAATTCAGTTCAGTTATAAAAAATCTTTAAAAAATCTTAACTCCTTCCATAACTGATCCTAAGAAAAGACACATCTAAATGATATATCTGATTTTTCTCTGTGGTTTCCTTTCTGAATCAACACAGCTATCCAACTAAACACAGACTTTCTCAAAGGACAATCAGTAGAAAACACTAAAAGATGTTTTAAACCCAACGCTCTCCCCAAATTCCATCAAACTGAGATTTATAGTTCAGAACAGTTTCTGATCAAGAACTTTCTTCCAGAAAGATGTCTCCAGAAAAAAAAGTGAGACTGTGGTAGGAACTGTGGAACAAAACTTGAAAAAATAGTATGTTCTTCTGGAATTTATACCTCTACTTGCTTCACTTCTGACTTTCCTTTTCCTGAGGATAAGACACATATTTTTTAGTATGCACGTCTGCAGTTAGAAATTTGTTCAGTTTTCCCTAAATCTCCAAATATCTGTGTGTGGTTTTTTTTTTCTGATCCAATTTTAGTCCCGCTTCCCCTCTTTTTTTTTTTTATTTTCTTTTTTTAAATCATTTGCATTAGTGGTTTTTTTTGTTTGTTCTGTTGGGTCTTTTTTGTATGATGAGAAAAATATTTTAAAAGGAAACCATGGCCAATAAGTTCCAATTTACCTTTTGTCCTTTAACTCCAAGATAGAACAACAGAGCCAACATGTAAAGATGGAGTAATGCTTTTAAGTATCTTTTCTACAGGTATAGAAGAGCATCGTGCGCTGTTTTACCAGAACTGTAAGTAAAATACAGCAGTTTTCACCATGAAGATCCACACGTCATCACTGTGGTTTGTATCTGTTGATAGCACAGCTAACTCTTTCCTAAGTCTGCAAGTATTCTGTAGGTTGTCATTCATATTTCCCATTGCTACTTTTCACATAGTAGAAACTGAAATTCTCCTTAACAACAGTTATTCCAATATTTGCCAGCAAATGAGCTTCCCCTTCCTGTGTGCTGACCAAGTCACACAAAGAAGGGAAAGGTGAGTAGCTGTGTTAAAATGCTTTCTCTCCTCTAAATCCCTCAGGGAAAGGCCCTTACCACTGTGCCAATGAATTTCTTATGGCTGCCTCCATCATAAATACTCTGATTAAAATGTAAATTCAACCAGCCTATCAGCTTCCCATTAAGAGGACTCTTTAAAAACACCATTAATCAGCTGAGAGATATGTAGTGAAATACCACTTATCAATTCTAACTGCTTATGACAGTTAACAAAGCTTTATATTTGCCCCAAACATGTGCTGATCTATCAATTATGCCGGGGTTCACTCTCACGCTAATTGTACATTTTCTTCTCTAATGCATTTTTGCTGTTATCTCATAGGCTAATGAAAGCCAGGAAATCAATACATATAAATTATACATGCAAAGAAGGACTGCTGTGAACATAAAGTTTCTAATTAATTGCACTTGATTAATTTATATCCTTTAATTATCTTGCTAAGCCACAAACAACATAAATATCCTTGCAATCTGGTTATTGCTATGTCAGTCATAAAAAAAGCAGACACAGTAAATCTATGAAATCTAGCAAATTCCATTGCCAAAAAACATGGTATGGCACAGCACATAAATATAGCAGGGCTTACTCAAGACACCTATGAATAATTTTAGTGTGACAAATTACCACAAAATATGTTGTATAGTTATTTGACCAGGGTTATAATGACGTTATAACTTTACACATAGCATACAGGGTAAGCAAAATGTAGGTTTAACACTCAGGATTATGGATGCTGTATTTATAAAACAACTTTGCAATACAAATGTAAGTGATATTGATATCTGATTGGGTAGATCAGTGAGCAAATTATCAATATTCTAAATCAGAGCATTATTGTTTTTCTGTACTTAAGATCTCATGACAATTTGTTAGAAGAGTTAGCTGAAAGCCAGAAATGCATGTAATCAGGGCATAATAATGATATACCCAGCTCTAAGCAGAGTTAAATAAGAACTATCATACTGTCTTTTGTAAGAGGCAATTGGCCAAATATAAAATTCTTCCATTATGTGAATAGCTGTAACTTGGTACATGCTATTTTTTTCTTTCATATTGTGCCCACTTTGATAAACCAACCATATGTCACTGCTCTGAAATCTAATCCTATCAATCCACCAGGCTTGCTCTTTGTCCTACACAACAGCATTATTACTGAATATCTGTATCTACAACTTTCATAAATGTGTAAAAAGAAACTGTATCTGTCTACAGAGAGTCTCAGACAGAGACCATCTGTCAGTGACTAAAGCTATTCTTTAAAAAAGAAAACATTCATCTGGGATTTGCCCTTTACGGAGTAAACCCACTTAACCTCCCAATAAGATTAACTGTTATTTGTTTCCATTAAACAAAAATGACCATGCTAATATGCATTTAATAGTACTAACAATGAGAGAAACATGCACTTAGACAATTTATAATTCTTAAAAATTCTAGATCTTTATCTAATAAGACCTATTTTGTTATATATAAGTAGCCATTGTCTTTCACTTGCTTTCTTCTTTGAAATTCACAGAAAAATAATAATAAAAAATCAGGGTAAATATGGAAGCTATGACAGCCTACTCAAGTCTGCCACATACTACTGAGAACAATGGGTGCATATAAATTAAGTCTGAATAATGCATATAAATTCTGTATCTATGGAGCACTGATGATTTTCACCTGTGCCCGGAACATCTATGCATTTATGAAGAAGAGTATTTAACTAGATTGATTGCGTGAGGCTGCCTGAGTAGTCAGTGCACCGCAACAGAGACTATGCTGCTCTCTATAGCTGCACCAGTCATCGTGCAGTCATAGCCTAAAGCTATACTGAAAAATACCTTAATGCCTCTTTCTCAGCTACAAAACATGACATTACTGTCATGTAACACAACCTCTCCAGAGGTGGGTGAACATAGTAGGAGAAGCCTTTACATGTAGTCAACACCTTCTATTCCTACCTCATATTTATGCTTTTTGCCAGCCCACGTTACTAAGATGTGCAGTGGTGTAGTAATACAGATCATCCTAATATATGACTGACAAAGCACAAAATTCATTTTTTTTTCTTCTTTTTCTCCACTCCTCGCTTTAAAATCTGCCTTTAAAGTAAGCGCCCAGAGAAACTTGCTGAAGTTGTACTCATCCCCTCAGGAGGAGCCTGAGGAGAGCTCCATGAAGTGCAAACCTGACTGAAGCCAGTGGAATATCCTTGGTTGGGTTCAGAGAGCTTTGCATCCAGCTTTCCTCATTAATGAGAGCAACACTATTCCACCAACAAACGTTAAATAAAATAATCATAAAATTATTTCCCCCCAGTGACAAATTGATGCATATTATAAATAAGAACAATTACACTGCTATGAGAGGAAATATCCCAAATCAGTACCAGTAAGACAGTTGTTTCTAAAACAAATATCAGCTTCTTTGCTCCCACGCACAAACTATAATAAGAACAAGAGGTGGAGGAAAATATTTCAGACGTACAAATATTGTTCTCTCTAAGGGTGAACAGTTGATGCATTAGCTGTACATGCTATATGTAAGATTCAACAGTTGATGGAGGGGGAATTCACCTCATGATATATGCAAAATGTTATGTAGAAGTAGATATTTTAACCCCTGTTATGGTAGAATTCTTAAATCTGGATGAAGATGAATCATCAGTCATCTGAAGACTGCTAAAATGCTTTCTGTTGGACAAGAGATAAAGACTACAGTATTTAAAATAGTCAAAATCAGTCCTTTGACAATGTTTACATTGGCTTCTCACTGTTTCTTCCCTGTTAAGGACTCAGATTCAGACTGGTATTGCTCAGCACTTTCTCTAAAGCTACAGATGGACTTCGTGTTTCCATTATCTTACCAAAAGAAAAATAGTGACGTGTGAAATTGAGAGGTGTGAATTAACAAGACCCATGTTCAGTTGCAGATTAAGATCTGATGTGAGAATTACTGCTTGCCAGAAAATTACTGCACAAAATACTCAGTGGTCCCTAAGAACTAACTGAACACATCCAGAAAAGCTTACTCCATCTAAAACATGTATCATTTCATCAAAGGTAAAAGGAAGAATATAACTTCCACTAGAGTTCACCTGATTTGTCACTTCAGATACAGAGCACCTATACTGAAGCCAAGTACTGAGGTTTGACTACAATTACTTTATCTTTCCTATTTTTAGTGACAGGGCCAGATTATTTTAAGTGCATTTTACAGAAAACCTTTCTTTTCTGAAATATAAAGACTGTAATAAAGACAATACAATGTTTTGAAACTGTTTTAAATCCTTCACTCAGCTTTGCTTCTACAGATTTAACATGTAGGGGTTCTAATCTTACTGCTACTAATTAGAGCTTTAGTGTAATTGTGCCAACAGGGTGCTTGGCATAATAATTACTATCGAGAGATTCTGGTGGAGCTGTAACATGCCCACATAATACAGATATGTCTAATATTATACAGCAGTCACCTTTGTATGTTGACTCTTAAGTTGGATTTTAACCAAGTAAGAGGGTATTTCGCCTTTATTTTAAAGCTGAAAAAGGCATATACATATGTATGATTTCAGCATTCATTTTTTCCATCTTTGATTCTTTTGAATGTTAATTAGGAAGAAGAAAATTAGAAGGAACATTTTATTCTACATCCTTCATAATTTACTCTAGTTTGGCATGAAGAAATGCACAAAAATGCTTATGTTGGCAGGTCATGCTCATAACGTACTAGTAGAAATTCTTAGGATAATGGCTTCAGCAGCAATGTTGATCACAACATGTAATAAACTGAACTGAAAACTGAGGATGAGCACGACAGAAATCTGCTTTTAGAAAGTGCCTGTGCTGCTTTCCATTACAGCTCACTAACTGTGAAAGAAATCAGTATGTAGCTGTTTGAACAAGTCTGTCCAGTGAAATGCAAAAAACTTGAATCTGAGGGACATCACAGAGAAGAAAAAAAAGCCAAAAAAGAATTAAAAACCCAACAAAACAAAACAGAAAAACCCCAAACCTTAAAGAAAGATTGTTTTTTAATCACTTCATAATTCATGCTGTCTAAAAAGTTTCAGACATTTAAACTTTCTTGATGCTTTAAAGCTATCATGAAAGAACACTTAGTAGCATTTAGTTGCTTGGTTTTGTGTTTTTACCTCTACAAATACCAGCTTTAGCCATGCAATCATTAACAGCAAAATTCTTAATTACAAATATTTGTTAAGAAGTGTTTCAAAAGTAATTTAAACACACAAAACTTGTACAATACTGTAAAGGAAAATTTGAAACGGTTTCATTCTAACAGTAGAATCTTTTTGTAAAAAAGTGAACTTTCTCAATCAAAAAGTATTGCACTGAGCCTGAATCAGAGCTCCATTTAGAACAGACAGGCTTGTTTTTACTGCCCCTTAGTGCTTCCCTTTTAAAGTGACAGGAAACCCATTTCTGACTACAAATCAATAGGTTAGCATGTTTCCATCAGACACTAAATTTAGTTGCTGATATTAAAGCACAGAAGAGGATATCAGAAAAGTGCAGGAGTTTCCATTTTCATGCCTTAACCTTGCAAGAAAGCCCTCCAAATACAGTATTACTTTTTTTTTTTCAGCTTCATATTTGCAGGTAATCATTCTTACAGTATTAGTTAACACATGGCCTATTTATCATTTTTGGGTGACCATCAGCATGAAAAACACAACAAACATCAGATATAAAGTGCTCAAGTTTAAGTTTCACAAATTAGGAACGACTGAAATGTGCTGTATTAGTTACTATAATGGAAATAAGAAGTATGTATGCTCCTGTCACATGAAATACCTTTTGATGAAGCCTTTTTTCTTTAAGCTTTTAAGATAATCTTAGAGAAATCATCAAACTATAAAAAGAAATCAATAAAACAGAAAAGGTTCCCATCACCCCTAAAAAAATCCATAACTTTTGCATTTTAATAGAGACACTACAAGACTATACCAGTCATTTTCTTTCTGATGTGTTCCTTTGATTTCACTCTTATCTCACAGGACTCTTGACTTTCCTGAGAAAGGGATTATTGAATTGTGTGTCTCCCTCAGATGCTCTTGATCATTCAAGTAGTCTGTACTTAAGAACGTTGCAGAGTCTGTTCAGCTGCTGGCTCCTCGGGAAACTCATCAGGGACTGTCATCTTAATATTAATTGGGTTTTGTGCAGGAATCTGAGTCCCACAATGAAAGGGTTTCAAGAGGGAAGATTATGCCCAAAGCCAGATATAAAGGCAAACATATTTAGCACAACAATTATGATAATTGCAGAAACACTCTGAGAAATAATAAATCTGATTAAGGGCACTTCTACATGATCAAATATTAATCTGATGTCTTCACTCTAACCTGGTTTGAACATAAGAGGCTTCTTATGGTTTTATGTATTAACAGATTTGTAGAAGCTGAACTCATAGTACCTAATAATATGGTACATCCAAGTCAATACAGTAAAAGGATCTTTACGGAATGTAATCCACTTAAATTAAAAATAGACACAGATTGAATCATAAAGCCTAAATTAAAATTGACATACAGTCAATCAATAAAACATTTCGTATAAAGTCTTATGTAAAGCACCATAATGGTTTTCAATTTCATAGCATAAAAAGTTACGTGTATTTCTTTTTATTTAATAAAGACTTCATCACTTCAGAACGAGTCGTCATAAATACCACCCGGACAATGACTTAAAACTTTCCAGGCACATATAATATCCTGTAAATTAAACACACCTATATTTGCAGATGTCAGATTTATTTCTCTTTTAAAACGTGCATTATTCATCAAGACTTGAATTATCTGATTAAACCATTTCATCTTTAAAATCACTATGATTTGTAAGAAACCAGGGCCAACACCATGTATGAGTGATAAGTCAGTGGAAGCAAAATAAAAAATACTACACTTAATATAAAGTATTTTTAGATTCTTATTTACAGAAAAATTTTGAATAAATCTTCAACTTACATGTACACACTGTGTACAATTTTTAATCTAAATTTGCAGAGGTAGAAGCTACTTCTAAGAGCATTTGCACGACATTTACATAATAATTTAACTCGGATTAAATCTTCCTTGTTTAGCTAAGTTTTATTTGTAAGTATTAACCACATGTAAACCTTATGTGAAAGGTAAACCTTGCCAGCATGGCTTACCTCCCGTAGTAATTAGGCTTGTGTTTCTGCTTTATTAACTCTGATACAACAGTGTCCTGCCCTCTGTCACCAAGGGTACTAATAGATGATAATCACCACGATTTGGAAACCATACAAATTAAATGACAAAGTGAGATGAAGTGTAGTAATGCAGTGAGTTCAAGGATAAGGGATTTAGTCATTTCAGTTTCAGGATATTAGATAGGTAATAAATGAAGAAATTAGATTGTAGTTTAATCACAGAAAATAATCATTTACATTTACACATTAAAAACACATATTTCTGAAATGTTCCTGTTTTAAAGGTTATACTAAAAAATTGCCTTGTTTCTCTGAAAAGAAATACTAAAACATATTTCTTGCATATAAATGCAGTGAAATCTCCACAAGAATTCATACTCACTGTGAACAATTTTAATGTCATGTGGACAGTAAGCCCTATAAATCGGCCTGAATTAGGACATCAGAAATAGATTTTTATCTGCAGTACTATAATCTTGAAGATGTGATACTGATTCTTAGCTCCTAACTACAATTTTTAATCCACTAATCTCACAGCACAAACATGGCATACCCATCATTACCTTTTTAATCCAGTGCTTAATTATTCAGAAACGTAACTCAGTTGACAGAAGTAACTTAAACACAGTTGTTAGTATTTTTAGCAGTTTTTAACTGCTAAATCCTGTGATGAATAACGTAAGTTCACATTAAGTTCAAGAAGCTTCAAATCCTAGTGTCTGTTTAAATGGCAGACTTCCTTAAAGATGCATTAAAACTGTAACACTACCAGCTGACATGAAGATGCTAAATCTAATCATTGACAGCATCTGTCTTATTCAAATCCATACTTGTATTCTGTAATTTATCAATAGTACATTCTTGTTATCCTTTTGAATATACAACACAGTCAGTTTCAAAGTATTACATGTTTTGAGTTATATCTAAGGAAGAGCAATATCTCAGCATATTTATTGAAAGTCATATATTTCAAGACAAGTTAACTTTAAAAAATTCATAATTAGTGAAAGACTACCCGTCATTTGGGGTTTTTTTGTTTGTTTCTTACATAAGTAAACAGGTGAATGAAGCTATACAAGCATATTATCCAGATATCTAAAAAAATAAAAATAAAAATAAAAACCTTTTTGGGAAAGCAATCTGTGTTATTCAAATCAAAGTCACATTTCCTACTAGTTTTCTAAAGCAATATGTTCAGCTACAAACAATTCATCCTATACTGGTAGATTTAAATTCTGTTAGATACAAGTATCAGTAATCGCAGTGCTCTGCAGAAACATAATTCTGCCTGGGCCTGTACCACATGCTTTGAAAGCAAATGCCCAGACTCCACATTCTTTTTCTAACTACTTAGATAGATACCTAGATAACTATACTTATAAACGTTACTTAAAATTTATACCTTGTTCATGCACACTGATATTAAATAGATTATTTCCCACTTTAAAATGTTAAGAAAAAATCGCTATCATTTCTCAAATAAACCTGAACTCTCATATTAAAGCTATTTCAAATTGTATCAAAACGTTTAGCTGTATAGGTCTGCTCTCCACTGATCTCAGATTCTACAAAGGATCTACTTTTGTACAGCACAACAAATTCCGTGCAGCTCACATAATACAATCCCATCTCATATTTAAAAGGCTCAAACTGTCCAATTTCAAAAGAAGCATATTAAGAGTCATAGATTGCATCTTTGTAGGCTTAATAGACAAAAAGAAGTACATATACTTTCCTAATAATCATCCAACTAGCTACTTCTTGTTCTAAAGAACTGTTTTCCACAGTGAGCATGTTTATGGCCATTCAATTCCCATTGCAGATTATGGCAATTAGATATTTATCCTCCTTAATGTACACTGTTTTTATTTATGTTGAACTTGAATCCATTATCAGAAACAAAGCTGCATACATATAACCCTAACCAATTGCAGGAGATGCACACAGACTGTTGCTTGTTTTCTTTGGGTAGACTAATCTTATGGCATGCATTAAAAATGTTGTACTTGTCACTGACTAATACAGCAAATTGAAACCTTGGAACAATCTTATTTACAATTCAAGTGCTCAATATTTGATTCTTGCATCAGAATTTTCACTTAACCCTTTTGTTAAATAACTAAATGTCACAGCTGAATGTGCAGCTACATTGCAACTCCTTCTGGTATGGAATCACTAAAATGTATGTCCGGAGTGTATTACCTTGCTGAACACTTTTTTTGAACCTCAGTTTTTATGCAGTACGTAACTGAACATTTCAGCTGTTTTTTACTGTTCATACAGTGAGGGTCACTGTTGAAAGAAAATCAAAAAATAAAAACCTCTCTTCATCTGTAATCCATAAATAACAGGCTTAGCTGTTGGTTTTATTTACAGTTCCCAGAATTTCTCTCTCTTCTAAACCATTTTAGCTCTTATATGAAAGTTTTATTGTTACTCTCTAAGAAAATTCAAACCTTTACTAAGTCATATGAACAGTTACAGTTGCTTTCTGTGTAGTTGGGTACCCCTGATTCTATCAGGAAAAAAGAAAAACAATGTATGGCCTGTGCTAACATCTAAAGACTGAAAACATAGCCAGTAAAATAGTCCCCCAGACTAAAGGAAATCACTGCTTAATTTCACAAACATTTGTTTCAACTCAGGAGTTGCACTAGAAACTTTAAGTAGTTTTCTGGTTCAGAAAATACTCCAATTGATTATGTGGACTCATAAGATGCTGCATAGCACCATCTGCTGGTTTGAACAATGGCCTTTGGAAAACAGTCCAATTATTAGTGCTATCTGAAGTCTAAAAAGATGACATTCCACTCACCTTAGTTTCACACGATTTGTAGGATTCTGCATAGATTCACAGTGCAAACTGAAAGAGAATGACAGAGAGAAAGAGTGTCAGACCATGAGCGTGTGAAGACATCTGAAAATCATACTGAGATGAAATTTGAGCAGGAGGGCTTCATTCAAAGAAGGGAGAAAGCTGAATTTCCTTTCTCCAAGCCCTGGGAACAGCTCCTTTTAAACTGTCTAATAAACATAATTTTGCCTTAATCTAAATTTCTCTTGGAAGGAAATTTAGAAGGCATTTAGGAATCCTCTGAATACTGATTTTTTTTGTTTGTTTGTTTGTTTTCTTAAGCAAGAATGTCATAATGGCTTCTATCCTAGATTAATTATTACTTAATAAATGCTACATTCAGAAACAGTTCTTTTATTTTTACTTTAGAATAAAGAAGTAAAAAATGCACAAACAGAACAAGTGAAGAATTTATTTCATTTTGTCCAGGCTTCATTTGTATAAACAGATTAAAAAGGAGTGACTACAAAAATGCTGTTGTTACATGACTGTGAAAGCTAAAACAGCTTCAGGAATATTTTATGAGAAATGACTGGTGAACAAGTTGGGAAATTGTTTCAATTTTCATTTTAATTCTTTCATTGTTCTTTAAAAGGAAAATACAACGAACCTTGCTTTAATAGGAATTCTTTTCCATACCAACACACAAAAAAAAAAAATAAAAAAAATAAAAAAAATCCCACCAAAAATGAGACTATCCAGACCTCTGAATTGCTAATCTTTTTTTCTATGCAGCCTACATATCAGCAGTAGCTGTAGATGTGACACAAAAATGAAAGCCAAAAATCCTGCAGCATTAGTGGAGCAGTTAGTGTAAGCACCACCCTCACACTGTAAGAGTACAAATGATAGGACTGGATCCGAAACTCCTTCCTCAGTGACACCTCCCAAACCGTGGCAGCGGAATTCTACAGATGGGAAACCCAAGTTCTGCTCACACCTCTGACTGCTCCCCATAAATTAATTTGTTTACTTGATGCCTGTTTCATGAGGTGCGTAGAGGCCTAAGCTGGTACATACCAAAAATATCACACGTTTAGTACCCACTGTGGGGTCCTGGCCATAGCGCTCTCTGTGACAGCTTGATGATAAACAGCTGGCCTGCCTGTGGGATTTATAGAGCACACTGGGCAACATGAGCAAGAAACAGGTAACTGGCATTAACTGAACTCCCTTTGCAGAATAACAGGACAACCTCTTGGAAAATCCTATTGCTGGATAACCAAGCGTGGTTAAAACTCAGTTCAGTGCCTGGTAAAGCAAATCTACTCTTACCAGTTTCAACAAGAGGTTCACATCCTTAAGGCAAAAATAAAGAATCTGAAGAACCCTTCTTCTTCCTCTACCATCTCTTCCTCCCCATAAATCAGTCAAATGATGTTTTGCTTTGACAAAACTGAAACAGTTCCAACACCTTTAAGCACATTTAGCATTTCACATTTAAGCCAGTGCAACATTTGAGAAAAAAATTAATAAAAAGAAAATAAATATCCCAAATCCTCTGTTTTCCATTTAGTAAACTAAGAATCGAACCTGTCTGCCCATCACCTCCTACAGCTAGCATGAGTTTCTACAAAGCTACACATATCTAAAGGACAATGCATCATTGTCTGTCTATCCATACCACAAAACTGAAAATACAAGAATTTTGGCTAGCCTTTCCTTCAGTAGGAAAAGAGTAAAGTAGTTGGGTAGTAGATCAGAAGAAAAAGCCTTGAGAAGGGTCTATGAGGCATTATCACACTCTGCTCTGTCAGCATGCCATGTATCATAACAGCCAAATTTCAAAGACAGAAAGCTTTCTACCCCATGTGTATCATTCTATAATGTTTGATGTGGTAATGCTCATGTCCCGATACAGTTCCACTTCACATTCTAATAGAATTGTTGCTGAACTTCAGTGACTCAGCAACTAGTATTTATTAAGTATCATTTTATTAGTCCCTGTAGTACCACATGCATTTCTCAGTGTGATATCACGTCAAAGTTTGGTGCACCAGTTTTAAGAAAACAGCAGTTTTCAAACAACCATCATCACCAAAGAAAGACAACATGACAAAGTGATCCATAGTAGTATCTCCAGCTGAACTATATTTCCTATTTGGCACTGCTTACAACAGAATTCTCGTAGTGGTATCTTTACCACATTAACATATAGCACTTTTTATTTCAATTCCTTCTTATCGCTGGAATTTTAGTATACAATTTTAGTATAAAAGAAACTACAAATATAGCAAGTCACCAATACCAAGAGGTGCCCAATGAGCTATTTCAAACATCATTTATAAACATTTGACTTGTGTTGTAAAAACTATCTACATTCTTGTTAATGTCTAATATTCTTACAGATGTTTTAAATGACACAAAGCAAACTGGCTTAGAATTTGTAAGTCGACCCTTCTACATGTGTACCATCATGTCAATTTGTGCCCAGAATCCAATAGCTCAGATGAAATCTCTAGGCTCATAAGTAACCAGTAGAGTTCACATAATGCATAGTTGTAGAAATAAGATGACTTCACTTCCAATAATGTTTAAATAAAAGTTCATTTTTCCTTTCTTTTAAACTTTTAGAACAGCATTTGAAAATACATAAAACCTCTCATATAAGTAACTAACCACAAAAGAGATTCTTTTTCACTAATTCCAAGAGATTTAATGCATTTGTATTACAGACTATCTGGGAAAGGAAGTGTTCGGGTTTTTTTCCTACACAATTTTGCTAAGTACCCCAATAAACCAAGCTCTTAAAATCAAAACAATGAGAAAACAACAAAAAAAAACCCAAAAAACAACAAAACAAAACAACCCACCTCAGTGTTAGCCAAGATAAGACTTGTCACAAACTGCATTTTAATTAAACGCTGTTCAAACCAAGTCAGTAAGAAATCCCAGTTAGTTAAAAGCTTCACTGGAAACTGATATGTGAATTATAAAAGATAAAAAAATTCAGGTAGATATGGCTAATTAGGAGGTAAATGCCATTTAATGGCATAGAAATTAGGCACATATGCTTTGAACTAATGTAGAAACATTTATCCATGATTGTTATCTAAGACCAACATTCTCCAATAGCCACTGCCCACAGTCCCAAGAAACTAAAATTAAAACTGAAGCTGGCAAACAAAATAAATACATAAATAAAATGAAAATTGTGGTTTGTGGATATTACTTGCTGAATATATGATTGCCCACGGACTCCTGAATACTAGAGACCACTACATCCTGACACCGAACAAGCCTGAATGGTTGCTTATTTATGGACAGCTAGAGCTGTAAATGCCTAGCATTAACAAACACATCACTGTTGTTCCAGAATACTGACGTGCAATTTTTTCCACTAACACAGTATCATAAATACTAACTTCAGCAACCAATTAAAGAATTAGCAAGAATGATCTCAAGCAATACATGCGTATTGTGCCTTCAGCTTGAAAAGTTTTGAGGATGTCTTAATTTTTGTATTCTACATCTGCATTATCATTATGAACACAAGCTTTGAGATGACATACAGTGCTGCTATTGGACAAAAGGGTGAAAGGAAAAGATCTTGTGAAGACCCCAGACAGTTGTACCATGTTATGCCTTACAACAGTGACCAGTTTTCAAATAAGCATGAGTAACAAAAGATAGGGACTAAGGTGGATTTCACGAGATATTTCATATCTTACTCCTACAGCCTATCTCCATTCAAAGCCCAGAGTTTAACTGGGGTTGAAACCAGTGAGCAAAATGAACTTGTTTAAAAACTAACAGTGTCATCCATGACCAGCGTGGTGACATGTAAATTACCCGCATTTTTTGTGTATGATGCCAAATTGATTGTGGATGGAAACATTTTGTGTATGTCCAAAGAGATCTCATAAGACAGAAAAACCAGAGAAATCTGAGAATTGAAATGCAGGTGGAAAGGTTACAGCAGCTCCACAGAGGAGTACAGGCTAAGGACTGAATGAGTAGGTAGCAGTTCTGCAAAAAAAAGTCTGCAGAAAAATGCCCTGGAGAAGAAATAAGTGTTTAATCATTACAGTAGATACTTAAAGAGACTTACCTCCAACTTCTGAGATCTTTTGAATTAAATTGGATAAGCCATGAGCAACCTCACCTAACCAGGAAGTCACTCCTGCTCTGAGAAGGTTGGACTAGACAACATTTCTTTTCCAGCTGACCTCTAGATCTTCTTCAACACATTTTTTCCCTAAGATTTTGTTAAAATTTTTGTTAACATCTTTAACATCAGCACAGGATTTGTGGCAGTGAATGCCTTTTACCACCATTGACCAGGAATTTATTCACTGTAAATTACTTACTCTCAAATCTGTGGCTTGTTTGTGAATAACCAGTTGTGAACATACACAGCAGGGAGAGAGAAAATATTTTCCTTCTTTCCTTCCATATTAGCATGCACATTTGACAGCATTATTTATAGCGAGGTTTTCGAAATTAGCTGGTCAGTTTTTGTGCCACTTGTGTGGGCTTTTTCCACAGTAATAACAAGTTTTGTTTTAGGTAAACGTGACTCCAGACCAAGACAATCACTTTCTGGGGGAGCAAAACTAATGAAGCCTCCTATCCTGCAGGGCTGCGTCCTAAGTTTGATGGCTCACATGGCTTCCTTGATTTCCCACGAAGGCTGAGGTTACATTATACTCTTCCCTTCAGTGGAATAAAGAATTTTTATTCTAAACATCACGTTTTCCTGGGATTTACAGAACTGAAATATCTCTAAGATTTCTAGCTCTCCATGGACGCACAGACATTCTCACCCCTAGTCAACATAACTGCTCAAAGCAGTCATCTCTATGTCAACAAAGTAGAGCATGTGAGGCTGTCATTTAAGTCAGAATTTCTCTCTGACTTTTTAATCATTTCCATTTCAGAGTAATAGCTGCTATTAGTTGATATCAGTTAATCAAGATACCTATAAAATTGTAATGACCTCAAAGGACTGCTTGCCAGAATCTGCCAGAACCACTTGCTGTTATCATAGGAACAAGCACACTGGACTGTTTAAATCACTCTTAACTAAATGTTTTGATGATCTCCAGGAAAATAATCTCTTAATTTCTTAATCTACTTGAGAAACTGAAAAATGGAATGATGCAATACAGTTTATTTCATAGAAACAGAGGATCATAGAATGGCTTGGTTAAGAAGGGACTGTCATCTAGTTTCTGTGGCACAACAACAAAACATACGAATTTGAAAATCAAATAAAAAGATATATAAGAAGAAAATAGCATCTCAAATCTCAGTTCTCATTCTTATCACAACTGTTTGCACTTTTTTATCCAATCAAGCAAAATCACTGCGCAACATACCAGGCTAATCTCATCTTAAGGAAACTGTTATGTGTTAATCAAATCATGGAGATGGGAAAAAACTAACTAACTCAAGCACAACCATTTGCTAAGGATTTGCTGAATTTGACCAGGCCCCATTGAAAGGTGAAAAACTTAACTGTTTGTACTTGCTGAGGTAAATCCTCTCTCCTTCTGTCTGTAGCAAGACATAAACAGGTTAGCTTCAAAATTTTTAAGAATGCACTTTTCAAGGTGAAAAGCGAACCATTTAAAAGCTTACTTCTGCATGAAAAAACTACCTTAGCAGAATGAGGACTTCAACAATGGACCAGGGCCAGTCCGCAGCAGAAAAAAAGGGGAGAAAGGAAAAATGAATCAAATTCTGTCTAGACCATGTTTTCTCCCTCTTAAACCTAGTGTAAGGAGGACTGCATTTTCATACCTCTTGTTTTATTATTGTTGTTTCACATGTATGCATATTTACACAGTGAAACAAAAATGCACCATCGCTTTTATAGGTTGTTCAGACCAGCTGCTGAGAACAAGAACTACAGTTGAGAAGGACATCTGCTGAACACAGAAATTCTACAAGCAATTCATACAGCATTAGATCTTGCGGATTTATGCTATTTTTGCGCTTTTACTTCATTTTAATACCCCTGCTATTACCTAGACTAAACAGATTAAATATACACTGAAATGCACCAAGAAAAGATAAAACGTGGAAGAAAGATGGAAAACTGCCTGTCAGAATGCTCAGCTTCTTTCATCAGTGTTGAAACAGTGAGTCAACGAAGCAGAATTGAATTCCTACATCTTCAATATTCTTTCCATTCAGGTAACACTCAATATTTTGGGTACTGATGATAGTCTGTAGATAGCATAGATAGATAGCATGCTCAATAGAACATGCAGCAGTGGCAAATCCATGAATTCCAAGAGCCTTGCTCACTGCTTTCTAGCTGTAGCGAAGAGCTTGCTGCAGCTAGAAATCTGATGAGCTATTCAAAGGCAGTCACAAAATGAGTATCAAAGCACATAAGTAATCCACATTGGGAAATCTGTCAGAAAATACTTGGGAAAATAAAGTGAATCAATAGCATGTCAAGAGACTCAAATGGAAAAAATATTGAATATTCATTTTCTTGGTTTCACAGGGCTAGGGATTTAGTAGAACTAAAGTAGCTTGTAGGATTTTCATTCTTGAAAACATTCAAGAAATATATATATATTTATGTGCTTTGGATTCAAAATTTAATTAGTTCTCCTTAAAATTAGGTTTTTAAGTCCATGTTGTCTACTGATGCATATACAGCGTAGTCGGGAGAACTGGTCTGAATTGCACAATAACTTTTAACTATGTTGTTGCAAGAAAAAAAGTACAATAACAAGTAGTCACGTTTGCTCACTGCCATACAGAAACACACGGATATCAAATATGTATTTGGAAGTGCTACAAGTGTTGCTACGTAGAAGTTGATATAAGAAAAACCCTGAGTTAATTTCAGTGGTTTAATGAGATTTACAGGACATAAAATACACACACACACACACACATACATACATGTTAATGTGGTTCACATTCCAGAAAATCTGATATGCTGACACAAGCAATTATTAACGTAGGGCTACATCTCTGCAGGCTGCAGACTTGCTTCATCTGTTTGCCAAAGAGCTGTAAATATAGCCCTACAAAGGTCAGATCATTCAATTTCAATATTTGGATAAACAGAAGCACCCATATATTAATTTGGAGGGAAGAAAAATGACCTCCTGTTCCTCCCCTTCATCTCACCAGCGCAACAAAAAAAAGAAGGAATTTTGAAATAGGTGCCACAAGCTATTGATCATGAAGAAGGCAATGGGTATCAACTACCCGATTTCTTATGTATTGCTGAATATACTCATATGAATATTTGTAATCAACTCATTAATCCATTCATACAAAAATCAGGAAACTTTCTCATTAAAGTCAAAGCTTTTCCAACAGCAAACCCTTGAGCCCCATATATTATACTAAATGAACCCGCCCCTTCTCCCTTGTGAAAAGTCAACCTTTTCATAAATTGTTTTAAAATAACAATTGATTTACACCTCAAATTTTAAAATTCTATCCTAACTTATCCTGATTTATACCACTGTATAAATCTGTAATAGTTCTCTAATTAGAAACACTCTTCCACGTGTATACATAAATCGAGGAAACACTCATGAAAATTAAACTCTTTTTGATAAGACAAGGAAATTCTAAATTTACTTCTCAGAAGTCAGAAAACCACTGTCATCATTCTTAAGGAACAGCAGAACTAATAGAAACTTATAGAAAGCACTTTTAACAATATTTTTTTATTTTATTTAAGAGCTGTTCCATTCCTTGTCTTAAAGGACTGACTTTCAAAGAAACCACGAAATCACCAATGTGCTTCTTTTCAAGTAAAAGAGAAAAGAAATCTGTAAATACCAAACATTTGCTGCCTGCTATACAAGGACAAATGAAAATAATTCATTTCCTTACCAGGTTAGGAAAGTACTCTCTAAGTAGTAGATCCATAACAGTAGGTTATTAATTATTTAAATCAATCATCCACTTAGAAAGAAACAATAAAGCACCTCAGCCACTCCACCAACCATTACTCCAATGTTCTTTCACTATCAAAATAACCCCTAGTTAGCATGTTTAACAAACTGTTCACACATTCAGGTTATTCAGTGGCTGTCCAGTCAGAGAGCCTTGAATGCTGTGATGGCACTCCCTGTTTCAATACAGAAAACAAAACCTTAAATACTTCTCAATGCATTACAATAATGAGGCATCTGTTTAACACCTTCATTTTAAAGCTCTTCCGTACTTACTCCAAAATGAAGAAATGTTCTTATTTTTAGTAAACTTCTTGCACTTTTTAACCTGTGATGAAAACACTACTGAAGACATGAGGCACTCACATTTTAAGAAGCATCTCTCAAATTCTTTTAACACCCAAGGAAGTTAAGCAAAATTTTAATGCTCCATTCTAGCTCTTTGAATTCACACAATGAAAAGAACACACCTGAAACTAAAAACACACTCAAGAATCTTGCAGGTGGGGATTTAAGTGAAAAGTTGTAAGTTCAGGGCCTAAGGAAGATATCTA
This sequence comes from Centrocercus urophasianus, assembly GCF_019232065.1. Classification (NCBI taxonomy): domain Eukaryota; kingdom Metazoa; phylum Chordata; class Aves; order Galliformes; family Phasianidae; genus Centrocercus; species Centrocercus urophasianus. The sequence continues at coordinate 3,366,761 of NW_024884755.1, read as the reverse complement.
CAATGAAGATACAACTATTAGAAGAATGTAAGTTTTCTCTCACTCGAGAAAATTCACAGCAATAACTACACTCCAAATTGCCAGTAGTAGAGATTTTCTTACTAAGAAGTATGATCGTTTTGAAAAAAAAAAAAAAAAAAAAAAAAAAAAAAGAAGAAACATGTAAGAGAAAACAATCATATGATCAGTTGAGATCAATTTTAAGTGACATTTTAACAAGAATCAAGGTCTCATATGCTTTATTAAGGCAGCTCATGAAACAGGAATAAGTTCCACCAGGATCTTCATCCAAATGTATTATATCTCATTTCTTTGCAATTATGTTAACCAGTGTAAGCTGCCACTGAATTTCTGAGTTGATTAGAAGGCTGTTTAGCATAGGTAAATAAGATAAAATCCATCTTCAGATATAAAAATCATATTTCTCATAATGAAGCTTTTAGTCTTCAGAGAAACTAGATATAAGAATCAGTTATCCATGATGAGAATTCAGCATAGCTGTATGGGTGGAACAGTTAGATACAAGAAAACAGTGTTGATTTCTCTTGCATAATCATCTGAGCAATTCATCTCCGAAGGAGGAAAGCTTCTCTCCTGAAGAGATTAGCAATGTTTTGTACTACTGCACCTCCATCCTCCATGCAGTGTGCAATCCACATATGTATTTCAACTCTGCATGCTTAAGTCTATGAACTGTTCCACTACTGATCGAATTGCTAATGATTGCATACTTTCCAGGATCGTGCAACTTAGAAAATTGGAAGTCTGAGATATCCAGGAAAACAGTTTTATCTCACATGGGAAAGCTTTGCAACCTTAGTAAGACATACTGATTTGCTAAGTCAATTTGCGCTCTTATTGTGAAAAGCTCAATATTTGTAACAGTCAGTTTCCTGCAGTTGGTACAAAGAGGGAAAAAAAAACAAACAAAACCCCAGCACCAAAAAAAGCCAAAACCAAACAAACAAAAAACAAAACCAAACAAAACCAGCAAATGTTGTACCACTAGTGAAGAAACCAGTAGAACTGGCAAAATGACATTGCTCAAACTACCTGAACATGGAGAACAGCAAGAACCTGTCTGAAATATTGGGATGCGCTGAAGCAAATGAAGTTCTAAAGCAAAATAATTACTTAGTTACAGCCTTGTTTGCTACAGACAAGTGAATACTCCAGTTAAAACGTCAAATTAACATCTATGGAAACTGCAGTCTAATATTTCACAATTCTTCCAACACTCACATACCTCATTAAACAGAAACAGTCTTTGTGACCAGCTTATAAGCAATCCTAACTCTGCTTTAGCAGCAGAAAGCTCCTAATAAAAAGTGCAAAGCAGTGTATTTATTTTATATAGGTTCTTCTTAGAACCATATGATTAGTGCAAAAGTTATAACTTCCAGACCTACATATCCTTACACAATTTAATAAGCAAGACAATCTACTAATTTGATCTTGCTTCCCATTTCACTACACCTACTACCAAAACACATAACATATGTAAATTGATTTCTTTATCAAAAACAGCAATTCCAGGAGACCCATATCACTAACATCAAAGTGACTTTGAAAAACTTACCAAATGTAACACTTATAGTGATTTCATGGACACAGTCATGAAGTAAGAGTTAATCAATTCTTAATAATGTCTTGCTACACTATCAGGTTATACCCACTGTCCATTCAAAACCCACAAAGGAGTTTTAGGGAAGGCAATTGGTTGCACTAAATGTCTTATGCATTAAATGGATCTTCATGAACAAAGCCTTCCATTTGCTATCATTCAAATTGGCATCATTAAACATTCAAACTGGACCACATTAGGTATTATAGATGTTTCAAAATTTGGCCTAAAACGAGGAAGCTGTAACAGCTGTAAAATTGTTTTATCCATCCCACTTGAAATACCATACAAATATATTCGATTAGTATTTGGCAATAACTTTATTTAAAGAACTATAAATGCAATGCTGATGGTACCAGAAAATAACACATTTGTTAATACAACAGAGGGTTACTGATCTACCTCATGCAAATTTCCCACCCAAGAAAGCAGAAGAGATTCTTCTTTAAAAAACAAAACTAACACCACAATACATGCACTTAAGGTACAGTTCATCCCAATTCTGCCTCTTCATAGCTGCCTAATTCTAAAAATCTAGATCCAGATCTTCGGTCTTCTTAAATCTATGTTCAGACATTTCTACCTCCCAGAAATTTTGACTACTGCTTTCTCCACAAGCCCAATGTGACCAACAGTAGCTTCCACTGCCTTGCATGAAGTGAGGCACTTCATGACAGTCCAGCTAGACAACAATCCAGAGGTAATACACAACAGCTCTACCAAATGTACTTCATATGGTCTACATGAATTCTGGAAGACCTCCCATGCAGCATCTCACTGCATAACTGATGGAAATGTTTACAAAAAAAAAAAAGCTTACAAACAAAATCATGTTTCACACAGATCTATCTCAGTTTCAAACCCAGAAAGTAAACTGGCATGTACATAAGATTAATTCCAGTGCAGACTGGCGAATCTGAACTACTTACCTGCAATCATAAATACAGTTCTAATGAGTCCAAGTGACTACTTGGATCACAAAGTTAAAATTGGTATTACCTTAAACATGAAACCTGTTTCCACCCAGAGCATGAAGTTAAGGCAATTCCATGTGAAATCTCAATCCTACACATCATCCCCATTTATAACAACCACATTTTTAAGAGAAAGAAATTAACAAACCCAGAATGAAATCTATTGATATCTTAGTGGCTTTTACTCCAAGTTTAGCAGAAGCTGTGCTTGTGAGCGCATGAAAGCACTAAAAATCATATTACAGAAGCAGAGTGAATCTTTTATTTTGGGAAGGATTGCTCTTGCTTCCGTACTCTGATTCTTCCTTACCCTCTAGAAGGCTTGTTCCTACTAAGATTTTCCATAGCGATAGCACAGTCTTCATCAAGACTCATTCAGTGGATAAAAATCTGTAAACAGCTAATAGATTGTATGTAAAGTTTTTTATATAGTTTATACTAAAATCCTCCTAAAGACAGAAATAGGGAAGCATATAAGATTCTACAAACAGATCAAGTTTTGATACAGGATTATCTCTAATATGTGTTTGTCCCGAGAGAGAAGGACTGAGGGCAAGCTCTCAATTTTTGTGGTATCTAAAATCATCATCATTTTCAAATGCATCTTAAGTAGAAGCTACTTCATGCTACTGCCACTTCATTAGGAACACTTAGAAAAGTATTTAAAAATTCATATTCACATCCAATGTAATTGCCATTTAAGTCAGGAATTTACTTTTTAATAAACACATTCTTGAGCTGGTAACAGCAAAAGCATCATTCAAACATCATTTCCTGTGCTAAATTTTACCCATATTAACAGACTTAGCAAAGCATCAACCACAAACATGTTGGTGATAGAAATTTCCTAATGCAAGCAGTCTTTATAGATTTCTGCTATTTCAGCTCAGGTCTCCAAGGACCATTTGAATCCATATTAATTTCCTTTCTGGCAGTTATGCGGCCATGTATGAACTGCACTATTTCACTTTTAATCTGTCAGTAATTTAGTAATGTGTAAACTAATTATGCACAGATATTAATGTAATCAGTTTGGGGAGCTATAAAATCAATGTATTTATACAGACTGTGTTAAAGAGAATTGCATTACTATAATCATATGTCTGTTGCTGATAATGTTAAGGAATTAAAATAATTAAGATCCATGCATTAATACACAGTCCCACAAGCCATCCGATGATACGATATTATAATTTTCTACAGTGCATAGGTCAAAATTTTCAGTAACATTAAAATTAAATCTGACCAGTCTGTGGCTTCCCAATAAGAAATATAATTTTGATGGCATCTCAGGTTTCCTACAGTGAACTAGGAATGAACTGGCTGAGAACGTTTCATTTATGATTCAACCCAACTACTCAGCCTTGCTCCAATGGAAAACTGAAGACTGCAGTTAGTACTCTGCATTGGGCCACATAAATTAACTGCGAATCACATTTGAAGCATCATGTAGCAAGTCATTAAAATTATTAAGCACGCGTTTCCAGACGTACAGAGACCATGGCTGCCCCTGGGAGCATAGCAGCAGGGCGTCAGCTCCACCTCTTCCATGCTCAAAGGCCAGCTGAATGCCTCCTGTGCTTACTTCACATGCTAATTCCTCTATTTTCCACAATAAAGGTGCAAGATGAAGATTTCATGTGTAGAATTCAGTAATTAATGCCTTCCACCAACTGAACTTATCACACACATGCATCAGGCCAAGCACAACAGACACAAGGTGAAAACAGACCTCAGCAATCCTGATCTCATCTCTCCTTTCCACACTAATGGCTTCGGAGCCGTACTAACCTCGTGAAGAGAGCAATGCTCCTCACAGGTTTGCGTGAAAACATCTCTGAATTCAAGGTTCTGCCACGCTGAGAGAACTACTTGCAACACAACCACACCGGTTCTCCTGCTCCCTCAGAAAGGGGCAATTAAATAACGTGTTAAAGTTTCACGATACAATTAATCCAGTCAGACTTGAGCTGCTGCCAGACGCAGCCGCTCCTGGCGGGGCCTCCCGAGCAGCGGCGCACACCGCACTGACCTACCACATAAATGCAAAACGGTGCATTGCAAACAGCAACAAGACAGCTCTTCTCACTACACCCTTGCCAATACCTACTGTTCACTGCTTCCCCTGTTGAATCCTTACCCTGAAGGCCCACAGGAATCCCCACATGTGGCAGCTGGAGCAGCGCAGGACCGGTGGCTCCTCACAGTGCCGGGTCCTGACAGGGAGCTGCAGCGCAGCCCTCACCGCCCCTCAGGCACCACCAGAGAGACCTTCAGGTCACGTCCACGCACCTCACCAACAACAGGTTCAACAGGGACAAAATACAGCAGGATGGCAGTATAAGCACTGCAGGTAGCTGTGGCTGCTCTCTCTTGCCACAGTGTGAAGGAATAACCGCAGACGGGTGCAGCTTTGCTTGAGGAACCTTCCAGTTCCGGAAGGTTCTCCCACGTTTCCTCAGGCTGCCCCCGTGGCAGGCGCCAAGCTGGCTCCTGGCAGCAGCTGGGAACAAGGGGACCAGCTGTCCTCCAAAAGCTGCAAGCCTCAGCACAGCATTTCCTTCAGTTTTTCCATGAGGATGAGCCCTTCCCCACATCATCCCCACACTAGCAGCCTCGGAGCCCCTTAAAGCAGAAATTTCTCAGGTGAGAAACCCTTGCACCTGCCAGAGCAAAGAGGGCTCTGCTCCCAAGCCTTCCTGAGCTGAGGGGAGAACCATTTTCAACCTTTTTGTATCCCCAAAACAAAACTTTTTCTTCTATTTGAATACAAACCAGCTTTGTAGCTTGGCACTGGTCCTGTATGCTCATCTTCAGGGAAACTGGAGAGCACTTCAGCCTGCAGCCATTTGTTGCACACACGGCAACAGTTTCAACTCGGACAAGGCAATCAGCCCGGAAGTAGTAAATACTCTTTCAAGATCAGTCTAGGTAAGATTACGTGCCATTTATTAATGAGAACTACTGTGTATTGATCCACTTAATTTCAAATGAAATTATAATGTCAAAATTATGAATGATACAAAACCTTTTCCTCGCTAGTGTAATTCTTCCAGCTGTTCACTAAGTTTCAGTACCACTCAGATCTGTAGTAGACAGAAAGCGGCGCCAGAAGGTAGAATGGCTCAGAGGTGCTCCTCACAGCCACGACAACATCCATTTTACACCTTGCAGAATAGGCTTATCTAAAGATACCGCTGGCAACGGAAGCCAAAAACCTGATGGCAGCAGGGAGATTTGGCAAATTCTCATTTTAGCAAAGATTATTTGCCAAAGGTTTAGTGGAGAGGAACATAACAGGGAGAGAAAGCTAAGGAGCATGCACAAACATGTTAACTGAGAAAAAAGAGATTTCTAATTCAGCTCTAGGTGTGCACCTGCCCTCATGCCAGGCTAGGCTGTCTCCCACTTATAAACCAAATAAACAGATGAAATCAAGTATTTTAAGTGAGTATGAAAAGGACCAGCTTACTTCACTGCCTATCTTCCCTCTGAATTTAGACTTGTGTCAGACTTTCTTGCTGTCAAAGATCTCTACCTGCCATCTTTTATAGAGATGGGAATATCTGTAACAAACTAGCACAAACACATTAACAAATTACTTCACTTTATTCTGAAAATTAAATTCTCCCTCCTGCATCAGATACTAGCTGTTAAACTATGCAGAAATATAGAAACTCCTGAAGCTAAAATATACCTTTGTTTATAGTTCTTGCATAGCATGTACAGACAAGCTAATTAGGAAGGGATCGTGCCCCTTTATTTTTATAATTCCAGTTTTAGGAGCAGAGCATTTGATTTATTACATGAAGGTATTTTTATAGCCACAAGTACTACTGCTCTTTAGGACACAGGGAACATCACAGCCCGTTTAATTTACACAGGAGATGTTAGTACTATTTAATGGCATGTAAACATTTTATAAGGTAAGCTCAAATAACCAGAGATTTTTTTTAATATACTTCAGCAAAAAGGTTCACAAATGGATTTTCATTCTACTTTATTGGACCAATCTCTGTTATTGCATCAGAAGCGAATAGAGTTTTAAAAGGTGTTAAGAGTTTTCAATATATTTTGTGACACTGAACAGAATCAGAAAGTATACATAAAACAACCAATGCGTGAATTAATTCCAGAACTAGTATAAATGCACACCCTCAAATAATATGCAATTGTCTGTTTTTGAGCAGTAATTGCAGTGGATTATGGGTGCTATTTTCATTCTATTTCTTTCCTGCTGTCATAATTTTACTCAATGCTAGATAGAAGTATATCAAATAAACTTTGTCATCATCATTATTATTATTCGTTTCTCATAACAGGATATTTAATGAGTAGCAATAGCTTTGCTTAAGCCAACAACTCAAAACAACAGAGTAATTTTTAAAAATGTAGGCATTTTATAAAAGTAAAGAATCCTCTTTAGTACAAACTTTGCTACATATATATATATATATATTTTTTTTTTTTTACTGCCTCCATGTTTACCACAATACAAACACTGTATAGTATTACTATTGTTGTATCCAAACTAAACTTTTGTGCTCTTTAACACAAGATAGATTTTTTTCTCTTACGTTTATGTTATGAAGATATCGAGAGCAAAACTATTGCTTGTTTTTACGAGGTTTATTTACTTATCAATTTTAGAGGGTAAATGATGAAATGAAATTCACTAGGAAATGGGATCTAAGCAACTCAAATACCATTTCATCATCAAAATATTTCCAATTTGATAGACAAAAAAAGAAAGGAAGACGATGCTAAAGAATTTGTGCATGCAATGATATGATTACAATTTCTTTTCAAGAATGGAAGAGAAAGGATAAGGAAAACTGCAATCTATTTTCTGGTATTTAGTATGAAAAGCGTGGAAAATTCCATAGATCCCTTGTTCATCAAAAGAGAAGTTAGAATTTGTATAGATTTTGCTAAAGGAATTCTGACCAGTTCTACTTTTTTTTTTTTTTTTTTTTTTTTTTTTTAAAATAAAATGAAAGGGAAGCATTTCTTGGAAAACTAAGAAAGTACTGAAAGTTCTGGTCATTTCACTTATGCCTTTTCTTCCCACTGGGAATGGTATGTTTCAGTTCTTGTTCTATTTTGCTATAACAAAAGTAATTGCGTTGACTTTGGGAAAGCATTCAATAAATAAGAATATGATTATCTGATACTGACACAAGGCAAAATGAAATAATTGTGTCAACACTAGTTTGGTTTAAACAACATGCCTAAAAACCTACTTAAGCGAAAGTGCTGTAAATACAAGTGTTGAATATTAACTTTATGAGGTGCTTAACTGCACCGGATTGTAATGAATTATCTAGTTGAAATGATGCTTTGACACATTTCAAATGAGAACCATAAGGAGTTAACTTAATGTCTTTAGTCCCTTTTGATACGTTCAGTGACAATAGAGGATCCCATTCATTTCTCAAGACGTAGCCATTTTCAATAACGTTCAATTGTAAAATATATCAGCATTCCTTCACCTAAAAACATTTGTGTTAACAGAAATATTGGCACAACGGAACCATATGCAAAAGTAATTTCATTTGCCCTGTGATTCATGAAAAATCATTGAAATGAATCTCTTTTGCCTTTGGATTCTATTTTTCTGAAGAATTAATGTATAAGGCTGTTCTTTTCATGTTTCTCCCACCTTGAAGTTTTGCAGGGATAAAAGGATTGATGGAGTTTTTCTAGCTGTTCTGCTTTTACTGAGTAATCAATGCATTTATATGACAGTTTAAAAAAAAAAATACTGCACAGTTCCACATTCCGCTATCTCTATACACAATGCATACTTCAGCTGATAACTTAGGAGTAGACTTGCACTGCTATACATTTTGAAAAGTGGAGGATTTTATATTTAAAGCAATAACCTAATCTTGGCTTTTTTTTTTTTTTTTTTTTTTTTCCAGTATGAATTATTTTCTTGTTCTCCTTTACTAATGCAGATCTACATAACTGCCTCCCCACTGTTGTCACGTGTAATTAAGCTGAAATACAACTTATTCTACCACACAAAACTTCCATATCATATTCTTAGATAAGAAATAAAGCACAAAGCTTGTCAAAAGCTTTACTCATGGGAAAAGCTCCTTCTTCAAATTTCTTTGTTGCCCTTCTTTATGAAACAAATATAATGCCATCTGTCCAAGTGATCCAGCAAATTCAGCAGCAAAAGCTAACATCCCAGTGAAAGGCTTGGAACAGCTATGCCTCGTGCATGATGAAGCATAATGATCAGGCTCCTTCTGTGACAGCAGAGATGCCGTGCTATGAGACTTACCCCATTTTTCAGACTGGCAGTGTTTCATCAGCTGCATTTCAGTTAGGCTAAAGTAGCCTCTATGACTATTTAAAGATGTGGATACAGACTCTGCATTCCTTGACGCAAAGATCTGCTCTAGGTATATCACTCTAGAGGCTATAAGCTGTTAGCCCTCCTTGTACCGAGTCATTTCTCACCCTGCAAATAATCCAGCTGAAATCAAAACTAAGATGTTTTCAATGAGATTTAAGTGAGCCTACTCTCATGTTTAAGTGCTTCACTGGATGAATGCCTTAATTTTCCCATTAACAATCCCATCCAATGACCATTATAATCAGTGGAATTCTATTGTCTTCAGTGAGCTCTGGATCAACTTTTATTATTTCACGTTCTTTACCTTCACCCTTTTCTCATTGTACATAACTAGATGCTTTTTATTTGTTATGTTCTATTGGAAGACTTTTACAGTTGAACATAAAGGTGAATGTCTGTTCTGCCAAAAATTTATTGCAAACCTCGAATTTTATCCTACTTATTCCAAAAATGCTGAAACTATATAAAGCTGGATGATGACCAATAAATCCATAAAGGCCATTCATGTGTTATAAAGATGATTTTGGATCTTAGCCACAATTTTAAATAATGGTATATTCTAGGAAAATGATTAGCAGTTAAGAAATTTAATGATTTACAGTTTTCTGCTGTGACATTTTTATTCAGATTTGTTTCACGTGTCTTAAAATTGTTAGATATCCCAAACAGGAGCTGAGGAAGTTAAGTAATTTCACATCAGTACCTGTGATATTCTGTGTGCCCCAAAGAAACTGACCTTGGTTATTCTACAATGAAGTAACGCTGTATATTGTCTACTCTGAACTTGTTATTTCAGAGTCTAGATACATACAAATAATAAATACATTATTTGTATACCACTTATTTCATACGTGTCATTTTTCATTCATTCATTTCAAAGTACTCAAAGTGATGAAGTATCAGTATTCCTTTTTAGAGGCAGCAACTTGTATCACAGAAAGATAAAGTAAGTTCCAAAAAATTTGCCAGTAAATCAGTGCAAAAAACTACGAATCATACCTAGCCTCCTGAATCCCAAGTCTCTGCCCTACCTTCTAGGCAACACTGCTTCCTGTAGGTCTGTATACATACACATGTGCGTGTGAGATGTCTGTCTGTCTGGGAAAGAAAACACCTTAAAATAGCCAATGGCTGTGCCACAGTACTAAGCTTGCTAGTGCTCTTGTTTTGATAATGTCTGCACTGTATGGACACATTGCCAAGGACTTGTAGTGTAAAACACATTTCTTTGCCAGTAGTTATGAGAGCATATCAGTTTATGGGGAAGATTGTGCAGGTGGCAGTGAGCGTTATAAATATTTATGCTACTGCAAAGGAAAACTCCCGCTTGAAGGTGTAGGAAAGAGGGTCTCTGTTTTTAAAAAATGCTGAAATCCTTCCTCACCTTTTCTACCTGACTTTAAATCATCGAACAGACTTTCAGTGTCTATGCATCTTGTGGGATTTTTACCAGCAGCAAAAATTGAGCTTTCGGTGTTCCCAAAACATTCATTAAAAACATGTCTATGTTAACCCAATGGAAATGACTGATCACCTTATTTCTGTAATCCTGTGACAAATCATCACTGGCATGTGGTTTGAAAAATACAAGTAATAGTTGGAAAAATAATTGTAAAGAAAACAACTTCCGTGATATACTGTACATTGTGGAAAATGTGACTCAGCGGTCATGTAATTTAAAGGCAAGAGCTAGTGAAAAGACCTGCAATATAAAGATGTTTTCAATACATTTCCTTTTGTACTATTTCTGTATGTGAAATTTATGTCATTAACCTAAAAGGGCTGTAACTTTCTTATGATACTTTCAGAACCTCTTTGATTTCTTAATTTTGAGCTGTCGATGCATTTCTTGTGCAACTTATATATGATTGTGACAAAGAGCAGATTAAAAAGAGGCTGGTAAAAAGAGAACTTGTCTTGTTTGCATGAATCTCAGAATATAAATCTTGTATGTAATGATTTCTTACATCTATTTAAGCAGCATAGTAGGATAATCTGTGTTACACTTAAAAACAACAGAAAAATACTCCTGAACGAGTTCATGATACCTTCTTGACTTTGATCAGAACACCTTCCACCAGCTCATACCCATAACACTTATTTGCATCACTAAGAAAATTTAATTTTCATCATAAATACACTTCTTGAATTAAGCCTAGTTGTTTTTGATGGAACTTGTTCCTCTAAGACATTTAAGCTTGTTTTAGAGTTGCATAGCCAGCCTCTGAATCCAGAGTTTTAAGAGCACGGTGTCACACATAAAATATCATATAGACCCAGGTATCATTTTGGCTGTAGTTACAAATCATAATTGTTTTAACCAGTTTTCATACTGACGCTGTGACTTAGTGCTGAGAAAATGAAACTTACAGCATTTTTAATGGACTTTAGCTTGCAGCATGAGGCTCACTTGGACATTTTTTTGTTTTGTTTTCTAATTTATTCTCAAACTTTGCAACAATAATGTGAAGAAATCTTGCAACTGAAACCAACCTCGGGAAAAAAAAAAAAAAAAGTAGGGTAATGTTTGCAAATTTTGTTCACTATAACTCATTTTCAAAACACAAATTTCCTTTCTTTGTGCATAAATGTCATGTGAAGGACATATAAAAGTTTAGTGAGAGGAGCCCTATTATAAGCAACAATGACATTAAGCATGAGCAATGAATAAAATGCATACTTTCAGAATCCTAAAAACACATGGTTTCATTAGATTGGCGTGTGGTAGTTCTCTCCTGTATCTCAGAATAGTTGGTATTGATCTGACTATGAAGCTGTGACAATAAAACTGTACTCTATTGACTGCAGCTGCAGGGTCTCCAAATATTATTTATTGAGGCAAGCAGAACAGCAAAGCAAAAGCAATGCCCCAGTAATAAGTGGTAATTGCTGGGAAGTGAGGCATTGCACTCCCTATTGACCCTTGGATCCTGAAATTTCAATGGATTATATTTAACTCCATTAGAATTGGCATTATCAAATTACATAAACCACATTATAGAACAACCAGCCTCCGTTTAGATCATTGATTTTCGATTATACTGATCTTCCATACGCTTCAGAAGTAGCTTCTATTACCAGTGATATGATATCAACGTTGATCAGTAGGGGAGGAAGTACTATTTTACTACAATGAGATAAATGGCACTAAGGAAAACAAGTACCCATTACTCTAAGAAAGCTCATAATAGAAGGACCCAAGTACTCCTGTTGGCTGATATGTTTGGAAAGGTTAAAAACTGAATACTTTATAATGTGAATGACTAGCATAAAATTTACATACATTTCTAGAAACTCTGATACTTTCTAATTTTTGTTAAATTTTTGTGTTAAAGGTGTTAAATCTTTCATGTTAAATTCTCACTGTGTAGATCAACATGATAACAGTCATCCTGTCAAGTTTGTGGCATTATGTGTTACCTTTTAAAGATAAATTATAATTTAATGGAATATCTGAATAATACCGACTTGCATAGCTACCTCTGGGGTGCAGTAGTATGAACTTTAAGTCATACAAACTTGTTTGGTATTTCTTCAAAGATCTTAGATTTAATCTCTATCCGGTGTTATGATTAGAAGAACCAGTGAGACAGGTTGAAGAAAAGTCTGGGAAAAAAAAAAGAATTTAAGAGGCAGTAATAAGAAACTTCCTGTTTCTAAAAGTGGCAATTAAAAGTTTTTCTTGAACATTCACCCATTCACTTCTACTAGAGTTCAATGTAAAGATTAAATTCCAATACTTGCAATCGTTCTTCCTTTTTCTTGATGTGAAATGGATTACTGTTATTTTGCAGCACTCAAAAGACACATACAAGTGGGAATTTCATCCTCGATTTCCAGTATTAGCTCAAAATGTAGTGTAAACTTTTCTGATAAATTCAAATTTGAAAAGAACTGTCAGAATAGAATAAATTAAATCAGAAAAATTGTTTTTCTGAAAATTGATTCATGCAAAAATGTTTTGAAGAACTTTAAAACTCTTAGATTTCTGTAGAGAAATCCTAGGAGACATAAAAATGCAGGGATTGAATAGCATGGTAAGGCAACAAGAAAATATTTTTAAATGTCAAATGAACTGGCCCCAAAAAACAGAGGAAGATGAAAGTTGAATGAAGTCTCCTTCATTAGTACACCTTCATTACAAAGAAAACGCAATTTCATCTGCCTGTACTTCTCATTTTTTACATAACGTTAACTTCATAACTAGTTCTAGTCAGGCCAAGAAACAGTGAATTTTGTCTTGTTTTAAGCCATTCCATTTCTGAGTAGGAAGCCATTCACTAATAAATTCTCTTTTCTTTTGAGCATAAATATTAGTGATAGGACATAAGCTCATCAGTATTAAATACAGTTCTTGGTAAAGCATATTTTTCTCATTCATTCAACATTATGTTGAATTTAACAAACACTCTAGTAATCACAATTTCCAAAAGCATAGTGAGCAGCTGAGCAAAATGTCAGGAAAACCACAGTGTATAGAATTTCAGTTTGGTGATAAATGTCTCTCCCTGAGCAGAAAACGTAGCTAGCTGACTCTTTAATGCTATGCTGTAGTTAAATAATAGGTTATAAACAGTCAGGCTAATGACTTCAGTATTATAACAGCTATAGACCTTAGATGTAGCCAATAATTAGTGCTGAATGTCATACAGAAATATGTCGTGTTCTGGCCTCTTGATTTTTGTTTCAGTCCTGGCATTTCAGAACCATGATGTACTAAAATAAGATTGTTAAATTAAGACTCTGAAGAACATGCTATATTAGGAAGTGCGTACATTTGTAATTTATAACAGGGAAGATATCTGTTACTGAATCTGTTCTTAAAAGCCCTGGGTACTTTTTAATCGCTATAATCCTATCAATCAAAAATAGAAATTAATAATGTGGTGAATGCTAATAAATAATGTTATGCAAGATATGTGCAAATTATCGAGTGCCATAAAATAAGACGGTTCATTTTGTCGCTAAGTCAAACCTGAAGTCTATTTTAAATAAGGTATCTTCCTTTTATAGAAAATGGCTTTAAAATGAAGCCTGAAGAGATGGGGGGAGGACAAGTCTAATGTAATATAACACATATATACAAAACACTGTAAATTATGTAAATATGTAAAAGTAATACGTGAGATGACTATGATTTACACTGATTTCTTCGGATTACTATAGTTCAAGTAGAATAAAGAAAATTTATTAGAAAATTACATATTTCTCTTATTTGAAAGAATAGAAGTTTTAAAATTTAACATGTGAACATTAGCTGAGGGGCAAAAACACTGGAAAAATACTTTATTCCTTTCTTATTGATTTCAACAACCATTCAGTAGCTTCAGTAGCATTTATTCCTTTTATAAAAGAAGGCTGACACACTGGTTAAGCTACACGGCTCGTATTAAATTCTTTTCTCCCCCATAGGCCTCTTCTTTGATTTTGCCAATTCACACAGCCACTCTGTACTTTAATTTGCTCTCACTAAAGCAGAGACAGTGTCTTCTTATACATCACATTTATGGATTAGGAAAACTTAGAACTGTGAGATAAGAAAACACAGATCATATAAAATGTTTCATGTGATGCAACCGATGCTTTTTTTTTTTTTTAAAAAAAAAAAGAGGAACGTGCCAAAGACAATTTTTTGGAGTATGCAGGGAGAAACCGTATCCTTCCAATGTGTTTTATGATGAACTATCCCCCAAAATAAAGTGCTGTCAGAACTATAATAGCAGGAAAAATAAGATGAGATAAATGAACTCACCATTTTTGCATTCAGTCCAAATGTTGGTGTCATCAGTACATTTGCTACAGGCACATCTCTTCTTCATTATCATTTTACTACTTGATCTTTATTATTTTTTAAAACCCCAGGATTTATATTTCCTAAACTACAAAGATTACAAGTAGAATCATAGCTAGTGCAAAAGTCTGCTAAAAAAATCCTATGTAGTTCATACTTATAAGGTGATTTGATAAGTGAAGACTGCAAAGCTATGTTTAGGTGACAGGATCAGCTTTAAGGTGAAATTCACCCTTTTATGTAGCAAAATATTACTCAAATATCCCTTTGTCTCTGCTTGTTCTCTTTCCAGTTTGCAAAGTGAACTGGTGATCATGGGAGGAAAAATTATCCATACTTTAAGCATATTGATCCAAATCAGTCTTGTATGATTAGTAGCTCAGTCAAGAGCAGTGTGACTTCAAATGATAGCTATATCTTCTTCTAAAATGCAGATGTAAAACTGCAACATGCACACACACACACACACACTGGCTTTCACAACAGTCTTGTCTTTGATGTCACCAACAGCAATCATTTTTCAATTGTTCAGTTAATCGTGGAATTCATAGAATGGCTTACATTAGAAAGGACCCTAAAGATCCACAACTTTCCAAATATGAAAAGAGTGGATTGAAAACCACATCAGACAGTTCCTTCAGGACCCTGGGATGCATGTCATTGGCCCCAAAGGCTTGTACATATTGATTCTCATGAGGCACTTTTGGACTTGCTCTGCTATTACTCTGGAAGGGATTTTGCTCCCTGGACACCCACTTAGAGGTTGAGGGATGTGAGAGGCATAGGAAGCCAGGCTGCAGTGCAGACCAAGGCAAGAAACTCTCGAGTACCTCATCCTTCTCCATGTCTGTTGAAGCCAGTTCTCTCGTCTTATTTATCAGAGGGGTGCACTCTCCTTTGCCTGTCTCTTCCAACAAATGTAACTATAGAATCTCCTATTGTTTTGAACATCCCTTGCCAAGTTCAGTTCCCCCTATGCTTTAGCTTTCCTGATCCCACCACTGTATGCACAGATGGCATTCCTGTATTCTTCCCAGGCCACCCAGCCCTGCTTCCACTGCCTGCACTTCTTTTTTTTTTTCTTCTTTTCCCTCAGTTTGATCAGCAGATCCTTGAACATCCATACTGGTTTTCTGCCTCCACTGCTTGATCTCTTATGCTGGGGGATGGATAGCTCGTGCTCTCTGGTGTCCTTAGAGCAGTTTTTCACAATCAAGTTATGTCTCAAATCATGTTTAGTGAAAATATATTTCTCTTAATGATTTTATGCACTAAATAAACATGCAATTTCAATTACTTTCATGAACTTATTTGGTTCTGATAAAAACTTGGCATATCGGGTTTATTTTTTGTAGCATGGCTGGTCAAATTCAGGAGCTAAGTTACATATCTGTAATGAGAACTGAAAAAAATGCAGAGGAATCCTAAAGCATTTTAGAAAACACTACTGCCTTGTTCCTGTGTCACTTGAATAGCTGCCTATTAAGAGCGAGAAATCTGATTTTGAAAGAAATTACTACAGCTTGGTATTGGACTGCAAAATGGTAAACTGCTTTTGTTCCATGACTAGATTGAAATGTGACAAAACTTAAATGTCTCACAATAAGCTTTTCATTGTTTTGTAAAACAAAATATTTATTCAGTGGTATCACATTTATTCACTTCCTGTATATTTCTCTAGTATTTTATTATTTAGTATTTCTCTCAGATTTTTCTTTATTTAAAAGCTTTCTATAAGACAGCTGATATTTGAAGTTATTTTCAGCTATTACTTAGTGCCACTGAGATAAACATTCATGCTATGATCATATTTGAGAAAATAATGTTTGTTTACCCAAGTAAAAATCATTTGAAATAAGTTTTCCACACCAATGCACAGTGTGTCAGTAAAGACTGAGAGAAACACCAGATATTTTGGGCAAAAAGTAGGAAATATAGTAGGATGATACTTGGGTAAGAAAATACCTTAAAGATGATATTCCCAAGTATGATAGCTTACAGATAGTGTGAGCAGCGTCCAATGTTTGAGAGCTTAGAGGAACATTAACTGGGAAGCCAGGAGACGTGGAGACGGGGTTCCACATGACTGAAGTATGAGTTGGGACTCCATCAAGATTCACAAAAACCTACCAGCTCTAGATGCCATATTTTTTCACTGCAGGAACGGTACAGCCATCCAAGTACTGTTACACTAATTCGAGGGTATAGACACTTGAAAAAGGAATATACTAAGTACTGAAAATAGGATTTATTTGGTTTTCTAGTGCTGCTTGCTAATAGCTGGCATTTATCAATCTAGTGTGCATGAGACTACTTTTAAAGTACATGGCTGAGAGGTACAAAGCTCATCTCCTAAATAAGCAGTATTCTTAGAGCCCTTGCATTTCTTTTCACTGGAACATAAATCAGCTGTATACAGCTGATTATCATTATAATTTTTGAAGTGCTCTTTCCCAAAGCTGCTCCCAGTTGACATGACAAAGCATTTCTAATGTGGGCTTCTGCATTCTCAGAGGTTTTCTAGAGAGATGGCATGCAATGACCCACTTTACAAGGATGAGGTTTGTTCTAATCTTCCGTCTAGGGATCAAAGGTTGTTGATATAGCAGCTGTGAGTAAGGCAGGAGTTGCTTGGTTTCTGATATCTTTTCTATGTGATGCTCTTAAGAGTCATCTAATGTCATCTAAATGATTGACAGGAATTACG
Organism: Centrocercus urophasianus; assembly: GCF_019232065.1. Lineage (NCBI taxonomy): Eukaryota > Metazoa > Chordata > Aves > Galliformes > Phasianidae > Centrocercus > Centrocercus urophasianus. The sequence goes on along the minus strand of NW_024884755.1, from coordinate 3,349,295 downwards.
TGCAAGTATAATGGCATTATTTGTGCTGTGGTAGAAATGGAGAGTGCAGTTTACAGGGCTTGTATGTACTAGCAAGGGACAAGCATCTTTTGCAAACATTACCAATTCAGCAGGTGCTGCCCGATGCGCGAAGTGACTGTTTACCACAGAATGCATCTCAAGGGAGTAGCAAGGGAAGCAGGCAAGGGGAAGCTTTCTCTTTAGAGATGTGAGACATGAACTGGAAAAATGTACTGCTCTGCTGTCATCCTACACTGCTCCTTGAATACGTGATCCTGCTGTTCTCTGTGTTGATACTCTTCTGAGCACAAATGAAATGCTGTTCAGTCCATTCTTCATTAGGTAACATAGGCATCTACACTATCATACCATGTCACGAAATTGTTGGACTCGATGTGGATATGTAAGAAGTTGCTGGAGCTACAGATAACATCAGCTGGCTCTAGATAAATCACCCTGCTCCAAGGGAAGGGGAGTGGCTGGAAGGGGAGTGGAATAAGTGCTTTAAGTATCTTTGCTGTAGTGACCACCTAGCCTAATCACATTCTTTTTAATGTAAGAATAAAGATTTCTGTGATAGAATTACTCCTGCAATTGCACAGTAGCTATTCATTATTAATAATTTTTAATAATAATAAAAATGCCATGCATTGTATTGTAGGTGAGATGAAACTCCGTTACGACAAATTGTCATGGTTCTATCTATCAGATCCCAAATTCCCAAGCACTTTGCAAAAGCCATGCAACATGTTGTACATGTCCAGAGCTGCAGTGCGAACCTCTTCATTTAAACTTGTTTATCCTATTCAAGTGATTCAGCATGTAATTAAAGTCTATCACATTATAAAAATTAGCCACAGATCACCATTTGTTACAAGTGTGACTCACAGGGGCTAAGCCTGTTTAATATTCTGTCTGGCAGCAAAACGTTCAAGGGCAGAATCCAGATCAATACACACAATTTTTTTTTTTTCAAATCTTCCCTGTGGTAGCAGTGTTATACATTTTGGCATCTATGTCTTGCCAACTGCAATGAAAGAAATTGTCATTCAAAATAAGACCAATTAAAAACTGATGTCCTTAAAAAAAAAAAAAAATAGCACTACAGACTTTTTTTTTCCACTTTTGGATCCACCATGTTCAGCAGACCACCATGCCATGAATTGCCATTAATATGTCATTTCCCTTTCCTGTTATCACAATATAAAAGACCTTAGCTCTGACCTTTCTATCAAAACATCCTTTGTTTAGAATGAAAGCTATTCACTGTTAGACCCTTATCTATAGAGCTTAGCCAGCGGATCAAATCCAAAGAGCAGAATTCGTTTACTTTGTATTAAATGAGCTCAGTTAAGAAGTTTCAATTTTGGCAGAAAGGTGCATTAATCACAAGGAAAAGAACAGATCTCACTTTTCACAGCTTCTGGTTTACTTTCAATACAGTTACACAGTAAGGCTTTTGTTCCTTAAAAGTAGCACTGTATTTAAATACAGTAAATATAACAAAATTACCTTCTTAAAATTACACTAGAGTTCCTACAGTACAGGATGTCCATAATGACCTCAGTGTTGCATGACTAACTTTACGGCTTCAAAAAGCTTCTAAATTAGTTTGGACAGATGGGTTTTATCCAGAGGAAATCAATGAGTTTTTGTGAGTCTGACTTAATTTTTATGCAGCCAGTACTTTGAGATGAAATTAAAATATGTATGAAAAACATATTAAAGTTTCCCTTGGGTTCATAGTTGTTTGTACATTTACAAGGTGTTAAAGAGATGATTTAAAAACTAACTATATAAGGGATCAATGCAAGTATACTATGATTTATGGCCTTTCATGACATTTTTGACACTTCTGGCCTAATGTCTTATGTGTTTTGAACCACTAATTATCTTTTAATTCATAAGGGTTTGGTGGGATTTTATAAGTGTAATATAATATATAGAGCTGTATCACATGGAAAGTTTTAGAAAAAACACACTTTACAAGTTGTGCTGAGTAGGTAACAGTTGTAAATAAAGATGTGCTGCACCAGTTAAAAGCCACAGTACCCCCAAATGGGGAGGGGTTCCCTATCTGCCAGAAAAACTGGCAGAGCTTTATCTCACCATTCAGCACTGAGGGTTTCAATCTGTGCAAGTTTTAACCACACACCAAATTTCTACTTGAGTTTCACCATGCAAATCAGAAAGCAAAGTTTGGTTTTCCTGGATTAGCACCATCACTGTAATGTGCTCAACCCAAAGGTTTAGCTGCCTGGTTAGCTATGATCCAATCGTCTCTCAGATTGTACCACAGCAGCAACAAGTGCAGCACTGCTTGCAGTTCAATAATGAATTATGTGGGAAAGTTTTCGGTAGCCCTGAAAGCCAATGATTTCAAACCCACAGCTGTACTCCTCAAAGAAAAATGGAAGGAAAAGTAACGACAAACTTCTGATACATACACCATCGCATATGCTGCAAAAATATTTACCAAAAATAATCATATGAACAACAAAGTCCATGCAACAAACAGAACGTTCTGCAACTCTTCAGAAATGAGTATTAAATACTGTTCTGTTGAACAGTGATGACTTAAACCAAATCAGATTTTCAGGTAGCTACTAAGTTACCCAGAATTGGACATGAGATTTTTAGCTCTATTTTCTTTCTAATATCATCAGGGGGTACAAAGTCGATTAGAGATTCATGCTACTGAATCATCTTCTAAAATGCTTCTCTTTTTATTACTTTCTTCAACATAGCTAAGAAACAGTCATTTTCAACACTGCATAAACTGAAAAAGTACAGTTTGTTTCTCACTTCACTGCAGTCTTTAGCAGAGGACTCTATCAGCAAAACCCAAAATGGTCCTGTAGTCTTTTCTATAGAGAGTTCAGTATATTTCTTCACTCTTCTAGTGGGAGGAGTGTAAAATAATATGAAATATGTTGTCCAATTATAATTTCAGATATATTAATGAAACGTTTTGTGTATCAAATATAGCCTTTAATATACAGATTAGAACTAGATGGAACCTGGGGTTTTCCTTCTCAGAATCTCCAAATACATATAAAATGTTTTGCTAGTAATAAATGCCTGCTGTGGATAGATAAGATTCATGGTTCTTATAAACGCATGGATTTCAATCTCTAATGACTGGGGAAAAAGGAAAAAAAAAAAAAAAAAGAAAAAAAAAAGAAAAAAAAAACCAAAAACCAAGATAAAGGAAGGGAAGGAGTAGAAAACTTTCAGATAATTGCAGCTCCCGAGGGAGAGTAACTTTTAACAGGCTCAGTAAGGAAACTTCAGTCATCAAGAATCTAAGCAGAAGTGCTCACTCTACCACACTGTCTTTGTGATAATTCTTGATTGTTACGATTAGTTGTGATGAGTGTGCTGTATCTTAGTGAGGCATCCTCTTTTCCATAGAGGATATTGCAAAATACCAACAGTGGTTTGCATTCAGTGCAGTATGATCTCACACCCTCACAACTGTTTTAGATGATCTGCCACACCTATTCTTTCAGCAGAGCAAAACTAGAGAGAAAAGCAATCCACTGACAACAATTTCGAAAGGGAAAGAAGTTCCAGCTTTAAATAGATTATCAATGAGGGAGATCATTTTGATACTGCTGTCATGCTGCACATTCTCTTTAGAATTTCATTCTTTGCATTTCCTCTCAAGCCTCTCAAAGCTATCATGTACATGATAATCAGCACAAAATAAACAAATACACAATATTGGATATTATTGCACACTAAAATGTTCAGAAAACTGAAGGTCAGATGGAATTTCTGAAAACTGACATGAAATTAACAGCAGGCCAAAGCATCCCATGCCTGCCCCAGGTAGGAAGTGATATGAAGAACTCATAACATTGACAGAAGTCACTGTCAACCTTAACTTGGCCTAATTCAAGTTTAAATAACTACAGCAGTATCTAATCTTGGCTCCATAAATACTTGAAAGAGAATCTCATTTGTTTAGCATCTAGAGAAATCAGTTTTCTCTACAGGAAGCGGACTTTTCTCTAATAATCTGGGTCTCAGTTCAGTGTCATTGACAGCAGACTTCTAAATGTACCTATTTTCAAAAAAAAGTCTTGAATTTTTCTAATATATTTTCCTCCTATTAAAGGTCAATATTTCAAGGCAGATTGAAAATAAAAGATATGGAAAATATATTGCAACAGGTAAGAGGAAATTAATATTGAGTACTAGCCAGATATAGATACCCAGAAAACGAGACAAAGCAATGCACTGGAAGGTGAGAGCTCATTACCTGTTCTCTTATTCTGACCGTCTACATCTTCAGACCTAAGCTCATGGCTTCGGTCTTTCCTGTATCTGTTATTGGCTGTGTGATCATCAGTACATTCATTTAACTCCTGGTCAGGGAAACAGGCAAATAATTCTTCTACAAAATGGAAAGACAGCACTGCTGCTAGTCCAGTTTGCTGACAAAGAACTTACTATTAGAGCAGTTGAATCACGCAACAAGGCTCTTTTGGGTGATTTGGCATTCATTTGTTTTTTCTTTCTCCTTCTTTGCATTGTGGAAAAGCCTACCTATGGGATCAGGGATACTATCGAGCCCTGAACTCTGTGCACATGATATTCAACTCAACAGTGCAGCTTTCATTCATTTTGATCTATGTCCTTACAAAGCTTCTGTCTATTTCAGCACTAGTGTTCCTTTGTTTGGCTGTTGATAAACACTTCCCTTCATTCTCCTTTTCCCCTACAAGCTGTGTATAGCAATGCCTTCACCGTTCTCATTCTCAAACGTGGAAACATTTGATCCACAATCAACTTCTGTCTGAGTTGAGCTGAGGAATTCTAAATGAAAAATTACAATTATTTCTATATGAAAAGTCTAATCTTAAATATTTTAAATGCAACTACAGTGCTCCTTTGTGCTGTAGAACTGTACAGCAGCCCTTGAGAAATTTGTATATTAACATATTTGTATTGGATATTTTTAACGTACAGATGTTTAATACCTTTAAATGAACAACATACTTGTATATATAATTTGATTACCTTCTAGTAAAATGAATCATGCTACTGTGTATGAGAATGTTATGCAGAGGGTGGGTTTGAGTTCTGTATTCCATAAGCATAACGTCAGCAATGTAACCTTCTGGAAAACATTGCAATTAGATACTAAATTACTTTACACTGCTTAAGCACATGAATCAAGCTGAGAAATAATCTCCCAATACTCATTAATCAAAGTGGGCACGTAACATTCCTTAACTAATGCTGTCATTCCATGAAGTGCATATACAGAAGTCTCTCTTTTTTTCTTCTTTCATAACTGTTAACATGCATATCAAAGAAATGTATCCAACATTGCCAGCAGTGATTCCAGTAAAAAAGTACCATGAAAACAAACTTGTAGTACAAAGATTGATTATTATTAAGGATGCACAAAGTAGCTCATAGCAACAGAGATGTACTGATGCTTGTGGAGAAGCTGAAACTCTAAATGTGATCCACAGTGCATTACACACAACCTGAGATCCTCTGTGCTTCAGATTTTTAAAGAAAATAAAAACTGAAAGTGAAACTCAGCTTGAGAGCACTAGATTTTATCTTATTTTACATCAGAACCTAACAAAACCGTGAACTTCCCTTGCTTTCAGCATGAAACTATAAATCACCTCTGGTTTGCTCAAACATTTAATTAACCTTAAGGTTAGTTCCTCAGGGTTAAATGCTGCTATCACTGGAAAAAAATGGGAATTATTTAAGTGATACCAGTTATCTTACCAACTGTAAGATAAAAGTGAATAATTACTTAGTGGGATTAAAACAACAAATCAGGAAATATTATTTAGAATTACTTATTCATCGTTCTCTATTGATCAGATTTTGTAATTAGTGAGATATTTTGAGATCAGTGTTTTTTTGCCCAGATTTCTCAACATCTTAAAAATATTCCACTAGAAATTCAGAAAGAAGGCCAATTTCCCAAAGTTCTCTGATTGGTAGCAGTCACAGTTGTAGGGAAAGAAAACCCACAATAATTCTTCAAATTTTTTATTGCATGTAACATAGAAATTCTAAGATAGTGATTTTGAAGTAAAAAGACGACTTTGCACAGGTGAATAGAGCTAGTTTTTGGTGTAGACATGTACCTGGAAATGCAGGCAATCATCAGAAGAGTTTTAGAAAAGTATTTTAGATTCTACTCAAAGTTCTAGTATGTGTATAATTGTATCCTAAATGATTTGAAAGTATTACTTTTAGCCCTTAACACAACCTACAAAGAGTTGTAAATGAGCCAGGTAGGTACCAACAGATAGATATGGAAGTGATTAACACAATCCAGAGCTTTAATGGAAGTCTTTCCAGTGATCACTATGGGAATCTCAATTGAGCCCCAAGGCCCTGATTCAACATAGCATTTAGGAGCCTAACTTCCCATCGATTTCCCATTTAAATTAATGGGAAGTTTGGGCCTAAATACTTCATTAAACTTAGGACTAAACAATTAAGCTTTGGTAGTATTTTCAATTCACTGCACTCTTGATCACTTACAGAATTATTTGAAAGGTCTTTCTTGCATTGGGGACTTCAACTTACCTATTGGTGTGGCAAAAACACCTGCCCCATTTGTTAAATTTTTATTGTGTGGATATGCCCTAGGAGAAGCATCACTCCTATACACACCTTCCTACATGTACATACATGCTTTGCTCTGTCTGTATTTCCCAGATCTTCCTACAGTGCGAATCAACTCATTATCACAAAGATAGTAACATAAAGATTTATACTTACAACATAAAAGTACTAATTAAAGAAATGCAAATCTGGTCTCACTCTATTGAACTTGAATCCTGAACATACACTACCATAGCTGTGCAGGCAGAAGACACTGAAGTGGACACTGAAGACTGCCACAGCACTCTGCAGGCATTTCTGGGACTGGCAGAACTGTGCTGCTGCATACAGAGAAGGAGCAGCTTGCTCTGTGGATATGTCCACATGGAGAAGATAAGCTTGCTTATAAGATTCATACAACCTGTTGCAAACAGAGATTGCTTAGAAAAGGTAAGCCTACACCGAAATACCTATTTCACTTGGGAGAGTCTGGTTATTAATTACTACTTTAATTCACTGCAAGACCGTCTCTTCTTTTCATATTCATCTATACTGCTTTTCTCCATTCACATGTATATATTTGTCCCCTCCATTCTGTTTTTCTCTATTTGCATTGGCCTCCAAAAAAGCGTGTAAATGAAACAAGAATGAAATTTCCTCCAGAAAGAAAAAAAAAAAAAAAAAAGCAGCTTCAACTTATAGGCTATTTCACATATTTATATGAGAATGAAGTAGATTTGGTAAAGCCCCATTATTTTTAAAGACACTGCAAATTTTGTAGCAGCTTAAATTCACTGTTATTTTAAAATTCATAGATTTTAAACAGCTGAGAGAATGTATCATACATTGAAGTTCACATGGGAATGAACAAAATGTTACACTCTTCCTCTGGATAGGAACCTGCACCAGGAGTTGCAGAGTTGATTGTAAAGAAAAAAGCCATTGTTTGTTGTGATATTATATTCCTATTCTATGTAAGCATTAGAAGCCATTGGAAAAAAGGAGCCCACTCCTAAAAGTTTCAGGGAAAATAGAAGGTAGTAAAGCTGTTCAGAGCTGAAATTTACCTGGATGTCTTTAGGTGTTAGAGCTGCAGCTCATCTGAAGGGATCATACCATTGATTACAACACCTAAATAAGTTCTACCTATATACATATAGGTACATATAGGTACATATAGGTACATATAGGTACATAT
>NW_024884755.1:3323370-3341493 GCF_019232065.1 Centrocercus urophasianus | reverse complement strand
TACATATAGGTACATATAGGTACATATAGGTACATATAGGTACATATAGGTACATATAGGTACATATAGGTACATATAGGTACATATAGGTACATATAGGTACAAGTTCTACCTATATATATATATAGGTATACATAGGTATATCAGTTTAGATCTCCAAAAATCTGAGTTCAGAGATATTAATATAAGCATGAAATATTACTGTAAAAATGTCATACATGATTATAAGATCTTTAAGAAATGCTTCTCTAAATTAAAACTGTGATTAACATCTATAAATCTGTCAGTTTTTGCACTGTACTTGGAACTGAAGAGCCATTTATTTTTTCTCATAAATAAAACAATCAAGTACAAGGGTGCATTTCTTTTTTTTTCCTACTACATTTTTACATAGGAGCACTGTTTTTTTTTCTTCTAGCACAGATAAGTACAGTTGTGGGATTTAGAAGTATGATACAGTTTTGAATTATCTGCTTATTTAGATTTTGAGGGCAAGCAAAAGTGCACAGAGCAATCGAAATATCTACTGATTTTTGGCTCTTTAAAATATAAATCCTGATCATGTGATTAATATTTTTATGTAGACTGCAGAGAAAATACAAGGAAAATTAATTTAAACAGATTATCCCATGCCGTACAGCATCTTAAAAGCACTTGAGAGTGGATTGGAGATTTTTTTTAAAAGCAAAAAGCAGTATATGCTTTGCTATATAGCAAACTGTTAGCACAGGTCACTCCTGTGACAAACATATCTGATCTTGACAACCCTGCATTTTGAATGGGTTATAATTCAAGTGACAGCTATGATTTTTGACATTATGGGATCTAGCTCAGATCATAAGGGGTATACAAATCAAATAATATAGATTAGATGCTACCATGGTCCATAACTGTTAAATGGGGTCATGGTTTCTAACTAGCTAATAGACTCTTCTGTACTAAATTATTTCATGGAATTCAGTACCAACTATTTATCATAAGAATGAAGTGTGCAATCTTAAGTAATTCATTTCTAAATTTTTCCTTCTTCTTGCTTCTGTTTTGGCTGAATTGCCACAAAGATAAATTACTTAGCCAGTCTTCAGTGCTAACACTGGTTATATTTTTAATTACCAGGGTGCTCTGCGTGGCAACTAGGATTCTACTCTCCTCAACTGGTTGGAAATGATGTGTATTGACTATTACCAGATAGTCAGAGCAGTTATGTAGTACTGTAGAGAAGTTTTTAAAGGATTTGTCTTCCAAACCGATCAACAATACATAGGTAGACAAATAACCAAAGAGACTTGAAAAGTCTAAATATTTATATGAATGGAAACCCAAGTAATTTTGACAGCTCTGTTATGAACTCAAATAATGTTCTATTTCACATCAATAGCCTGATTTCTCATATTAAGTTTGAGTTTTGGTATGCAAATGTTGGAGCCTAGTAACACAATCAGTGCAAGAATGAAACATTACATAACATAACAGCTTATGATGAGAATAAAATTAGGTGGTTCTAAGGAGAATTGCATACAGGCAATAACACAAATTTTCCAGCCTAAATATTGGTGACAGTTGGCAAGGAAAACACAGAATGTTGTTATTTAATGAAACTGAACACTCATATTTTTGAATGGAGGCAGAGTTGAAAAGATGCTCCTCCTCCCTCAGTTGAGAATTTCAGAGTTGTTCTTTAGAATGCATGTCAGTCTAGGTCTCTTAATCAAAGCAGCAGAACATTTATATTTTCATTTCACTAGTAATTCCTTACTTCTTAAGAAAATGGAATAAAAGGTGCTTTTTTAATTTCTTAGAATCTAAATAATGACAATAGCATGTAGAGCAACAAATAATTAGAATGGGTGACATTCTGCTAAATATCGTGTAAGGACTATAGGAGATGTTTATTAAAAATGTTTTGCGAGGTTTATAAATGCTTTATTTTGCTGGGTATTTGACTTTTATAAACTACAAATGACACTTCAGAATAACTATTATTACCAGCAAAAAGGTCTTACAGTAAACTAATGTCATAATGAAAGGAAAAAATAATAATTACCGGAGGAGAGAAAGAACTAGCCATTCTTCACACCACGATAAACTAACTCACTGCTGAACGTTACTCTGTAAATCCATCTCTGGGTTTGGAACATATTAATAAAGCACTTAATTTTTAGTTCTTATTTATTTTGAAAATTTATGACCATCAACAGAATCTCTTAATCAACTCACAGATTTTTGTATATTGTTACAGGCTCAGATAATAAAATACGAAAGGATTAACTTACAATAGAATGCATGGAGGTGTGTAGCATCTCTGATAAGAATACATAACACCCATTATCAGGGATGGAAATTAGGAATGGGCCTCGACAAGAAAAAAACAGACCCCCTATTCTTATAGGTTTAAAAACTATGGAAATGCCAGAAATTTATGTTTGACAGCTAAAAGCTCAGCTTTATCACATTTGATCTCTTCCCAGTGACCTCAGAACCAGATTAAATATTGCTTGCTATTACTACTGAGAAAAATATTTACAAAGTTTTCTTGGAGAAATGTTTTCCTGTTTAGAAAAAAACACTTTAAAAATGAGTGTTGCAATGACCTGGTCAGAAGAGCGGGGGGTGGAAAGCAGAGTCTGCTGGTTATAATTAGCTGTTGCCAATGGTTGTTGCACTGAAGCAATAACTGAGACCACAGCCAAGTGGCAGATACAGACAGGGACTTGAAAGAAACAGCAGGAAAAGTCTACTTTCTTTTAATCTATCATTTTTATAAAGTGAGTCAAAATGAATGATCAAACTAGATCCTCGGTGGGTTTTTTTTGTTTGTTTGTTTTTTAATTGTGGCTAAATTGCCATGGCTTTTGTTATAGGTAAATTGTCTTCTTGCTAGGAGTCACTGTTTAGATTTAGAGTGGGCTCAGATGGAAAATACGCTCTTCAGAGAGCTGCATTTCTATCACCCAAACATAATACAGAATACAGTGGGGACAAATTTAGTGCAACAAAGTCTGGGGTAGGCTAGCAAAACCATTACTGAAGACATATCACTTCAAAACATACACTGTTAATACACTTTATAATAAAAGTACGTCAAGCTTGTTGTTTTTTGTTTGTTTTGTTTTTGTCTTGACATGAAAAAATAAGGCTTACTCACTGGATAGGCTTTTCCACTCCCACACATCTCTTGTTAGAAAACGGATATAAATTTGGTGCTGTTCCTCCTTTCTCCTCATTGACAGAGGTCAATATACCAAAGACACGCAGAGTTATTTCAGCTGCTCTGCAGTACCTTACACGCTCTGCTAAGCATATCAACAATTTTGCCAGTGCAGTAGAATATGCAAGAATGGGGAGGACCGCCATCCCTTGCCTTAGAGAATTCTATAGTTATTCTCTCTTAAGCAGCAAGACTCAAATGCCCAAGATAAATAAACTTATTTTCAGTTCATCATTCCGACACTTAGAGACATTCAAAACTGCTCCAAGATGCAGAAGCATTTTGTCCTTGGTTCCAGCACTCACCTTACTAATACATACATTAGAAAGAATTAAGACTTTAATTTAAAAACAAAGCAGTGTCCTGATACCTGTGTTTGCTTCTGTGGGTGAGAGGAAAACACTGATGGCAAATGTCATTAGCAGGCTTTGAAACCTTTTTGTGGGCTTAGCTGGATGGATCCACAGGAAGGTAAAGAGGTTTGCCAAGGAGACCTTTAGCTGTCCTGCATCTGATTCCCTGCTATTTTTAATATAAATGTAGTATTTTAATTCCATCTCTTGCGTCCTAAACCAGATTTTGTCTTAAGCAGCTGTGCTTAAATTGTAAAATCTCACCCTTGTGTCTGGTTTCACATCTGGCAACACCCAGCTAACAGCTACAATTCACTTAGAGTAATTAAATGAAGTTTTGAAAAAGCCCCAGTAACACATAAAGAATAAGTTATCAAAACATTGGGTTTTTTTCAATGAAATTTTGCAAAATCTGTATAAGTAGCTGGGCTGTCCAGTTATTCCTAGAGGTGTTGACCAAAATAAGTACATGCTGAAGAAAGTAAAGGCAGGCTTGTAAATGGGTGGGTACTGGGCAACATTAAGCTGCTGTAATTACTAGTCAGCGGTATGTCTCCACTTTGATGTCAACTTTCTTTTCTGTCTAAGGAAGGAAGAAACATCAAAAGGTTTAATTTCATGACAATAAAGGACCTTGCTAATATACATACAGACTTAAACAGCAAATGGAAAATTTTAGTGTTGAAGTTATAAATGTAGGTGGGTTAGGAGTAAATATTCATCTTGTGTGTTACATAACACAGGTGCAAAAGAGACAAGAAAACATTACTTACATGAGTACTGTATAAGGCATAGCTTATGAAAAGAATAATGATGGTGGTTTTTTTTTTTTACTGACAATTTACTTATGTTTCTTCACATTTTTGTGTGGTTTCTGTCTACCATTAATAATTTTAAGCATGACAATCTTGAAGTTGTATGTATGAGCAACCCAGCTGACTTATAAAATATGTAAATCTACACACACAAAGAAGCTGACCAAGCTGCACAGTCATCCCTTGCCAAAAACAATATTAACTTGAAAGAGTTTTGAACAAGCAGAGAGATCAGAGGAGCTTGGCAAATTCTATTTCGTATTAATGAACAAAAGTTTGACAATGAAAACCTATGATTATAGGGTTGCTATCAATGAAAGTCCTTCTAATAATCACATTAGTCTTTGGACATATCCTCAAATGCATGTCTCTTCCCAATACTTTCTTTTTAAACCTTGATTATGTATAGGGGGGGAGCATTAGAAGCAGAAGAGAAACTGGTCAGGCAGCTGCACAGGAGTCTGTTTTAGTTCCCATGAAAACTCGCTACACAAACTGAGATCACAGCATCTACTCTGAAAACTGTCACAAAGCCTAGCACAACATGCAGGGTAACATCTAACAGAAGGCAGTACAGCAGAGCATAGTACTCTTAGGAAACAGGAAAGCCAAACTTGCATTCTACCCTCTGCCTGACAGGATTCAAACACACATTTTCTTCTATCCAGAACAGAAGCCTGAAAAACAGATTACACGTCATTCCAAAGCGGGACTGTTTGAATACAATAACTAAATAGACATTGAAAATCAAGTGGTTGATATAGCCAATTTCCCCTTTTAATTTTTCAGTCTGACCAAAATAGATTATGCTTATGTATAAAGCTCTATGTATAAATGATCCGGATTCCAATCCCTTTTCCAATTAGCATTCAGTTTACTTTACCTACTGTTCATACTGTCAAGGGTTTGTGGGGGTTTTTTTCTTTCTTTTTGGTCTACATTCATTCATGCAGCAAAGAGCAATGTTATGTGAAATACACCAGCTGACACCACAGAGTGCCCTTGTCTCCCATCTGCACATAGTTAACAAAGCAGTGAAGTGGGTCCTATCCAGGCATCCCATAAGTAAGGTAACTATTCTTCTTTAAAGCCTGGTACACAAAGCATTGCTAAATAATAATCCTGGGCATTCCATAAAAGGCTTGCTGATAGGAACTGGCATATCAGATAATCTGAAACATACTTTTCAGAACAACTCCTGCTTATACATCACATTTCCTCAGGTGGTGTGGTCAGTTTTCCAGTCCTGCAAATGTGGCTGACTTAAGTTTTTGCTGAAGAAACCCTCTGAAGAAACATTTTCTGAGAAGTTATATCTATTCTGTCTTGTGAAGGAGACTCACTTTTACTTTCAGAGGTCCTTTCTTCCTGTAACAATTCATGTCACTCCAAGACAACTAGTAGAAACAACATTATGGTTTCTGGGTGAAAAGATATCCTATGACAGTACCTAAATTTCTCACCCGTTGTACCTGAGGACTCTTGCATTCCCAGGTTTGAGTTAGACTCTATAATCATACTGTACACCAAAGGAATTGAAGCTTTGTTTACGCAATGCTAGAAGCTAGCAAGCATTATAAAGGAACAGAATTTTAATTCACTGCCATTTGACAGCAGTTATGACTGGCCTAGATACTGCCCAGGTCTGTGTGGGCAGCCGCATGCAAAGATGCTCAGTTCTTGTCAAAATGGAAATGAATTAAAGTGAAAACTTCAGGCTCACTAGTTTTGCATTATATGCTGTTATAGGAGCACTGAACTGCCTAATGAGAGCTTCTAAGAGCCTTGGCGAAGCTTTCTTAAATCTGTTATAGTGCTTCAAGTCCAAGTGTATGCAAAACATTCACTGATCCTAACCACACAACTGCGGAACAAGAAGAGGTTTTGCCAGAAGGACTGAGCAAGGATTGCCAGGCTGGAACCAAAGTATTAGAAGTCTAATACAGAGATTTAAGTTACAAATATTTACCAGGATTTCTACTTTCAAATTTAATGACACTTTTTTAATAGATGCCACAGGAAAGCTCTCCTATTGCAGGAACGAAACAGATCGCAACTTTTCAGAAGGTCTTTAATTGTGGTTTGCTTTTGTGCCAGCTGTTGTTTTCATACTATAAATGGAAGAAAACAACTCGGGTGGACATTTAATTCTGTCTCTCTCAATAGCAAACATTAACCACCAGCCTGCTATCAGACCACCTGCAATGTGTTAGTCATTACAGAGGTCACTGTTACCGAACATTTTAAACTGTGAATAGCTTCAGATTAAATTAGGTGTAAAAAAAGTCATTTCCTTTCAGTGATAAACTAAAACACCTGCAGCACAGCTCAAGTTTACCATGAGAGATATAAACCCTCACTCTGAAGTTGTGCTGTTCAAGGACATGCAAAACTACAATTTTTTTTAAAGATAAGATCTTTCTAATCTAAATTATTGCTGTATTACCAGATTAGGTGATGATATGCACAGCTATTTTCCTAGATGGGAGGTTACCGTATGTTTTACAAGGAACAAATCATATCTTCAGTTATGGATATATTACACAACTTTTCTCAAGTCCCTTGTAGCCTACTTTTACCAAAAGAGAGATACACAGAGTGGGAATTTGCTGTCTCTTATTTGCTTGCGCTGTCTCTTTGGTACTATAAAAGAAGAAGCAAAGAACTTTAGCTCCAAAGGTGACCATATTTCAGATCACACTGCTAGAGACACTTGTTATTTACTTCAATTTTTTTATATTGCATTTATAAAGCATGTATGTGTGTGTATATATATATATAAATATATATATGTAAAATCTAAAATATTCTTTCCAGAAAAGAAACAAAAGCAGAGATCTGGAATATTTAGAGAAAAAACAAACCAAATAAAAACAAAAATACCTCATAGTTTTAGTTGGATTTTTAAGGATTTTTATTTGTATAAATTCAGTGGAGGTACCTAAAACTAGCATGGCTGCTGGGGCCCGGCAATCAGGTGCGTATGCATGTATCCAGCCATTCCCCAGGCAGAACAGGTGCTCAAAGGTGGCTATCTTTGGAAGAGAGTTTAGGAATTCCTTCCAGCTCTGAACAAACTCATCTATGTATGGGATCTCGCCTTTGCACTTTTACCCACACAATTTCTAGTAGGCATGCAAAAGAGTTGGAAAATAGTTTGTCTCTGAACATGTGTACATAATTTCATAGTAAGGAAAGAGGTTTAATCTTCTGACTTTTCTACAGTTATTCTCACTTTTACTAAGTCTAATACAATCTATTTCTGTGTAACTTATAGCAGTTACACAGAAGCAAAGAGATCATTCATATTCTAGTACTGACCTACTTTCTTCTATCTTTCTAGCTTTCCCAGCCATTTGAGCAGAAGCTAAAAGAGGCTATTTGCAGTAGGTACTAAACCATGTTCAGAAATTAGGTATGATGGGGGCAACAACAGAAACCATTTGGAGACAAAGTATTAAATTGATACAGCAGCATACAAATTGACAGACACCAGTCTCTATCTACACTCTTAGAGATTAGAAATTATAAATTTCACCAAACAACAGATTTAAAAAGACATAAAATCAAAACTTTCTAAGAAAATTTGCCAAAAATCCTATGTGAAAAATCTCTCTTCAGATTGCATTCCACAACCAACCCACAATTTTTATTTGTGCCTCAATTTTACAGTTCAAAACAGATTCCATGGTCCACAAAAACAAGAAAGAAAAAAGCCATTCAGGTACTCATTTACCATACCTTATGGCTGTCAAACATTCAAACACCGGGTTGAACCCTTAGGCTGACAAACTCGTTTTCTACTTCAGCATATTCATCTATGGGTCTGTCCTCTCACAGTTTGCTGAGATGCTATTTAGAGTACTTGTTTGCCAGATCTGCAAAAACTGCAGTTTATTTTTGCTAAGCTCTCAGCATGCTATACAGACTATAAAACTGACTGTATTTCCTTTCTCCCCAAATTCTTGCAAAAGATCTTGAAAAAATTGAGGATATTGTTTGCGTAATTCTCAGGAAACAATATTCTGGTCTTAGTATTGACCTATCTACCACTGCTGCTCTGATAAATGTCACTTACAAAGAAATGAGGCACACTGAACACTGAAGAGGTTATTTTTAAATATTAGAGATCAGCTATCAAGGAATCGATTCTAATCCATTTTCCTTAATATTTCAGTATCTATGGCCTCCTCAGTAGTTAACTTACTTTGGCAAAGTTTGGCAGCTGAGTGTTAGACTTAAATTTCATGCACGTTTCTACTTTTAAATAATATAACTAAACTTTTTGCTTTCCATATTCCAACCTGTTAGTATCAGTCATTTCTCTAAAGACAAAGTCTGCCTCCCAAGTGGCTTCTTTCAATACACCATAAAACTGAGTACTGGTGCGCTAACAGAAATGACTGCTCTAATGTGGGAACCACCTAACCTTTTCCACTGTTACATCAAACAGCATGTTATGCGGTCACTGACAGCTTTCCTGCACTGAAATAAGCCCACCACGTAGACAATAAAATGCTGAAGGCCGTTAATAACATTCCCACTATTTTCTCCAAGCAGTGACTGACAAATGAGTGACCACACATTTTGTAGGTAACAACCCAGAATACTGCATAACGTAGCTGCTTTAGAGAAGTTGCGTTTGTATACCACAACTTGATCACATATTTGACCATCTCCAGCATAACACTGTAACAACGGTGATAGTGCAGTAGCAAAGCCCTGAGCTTCAGCAAGTGAGGATATGCAACAGCCTTAAACACAAAAACAAAGGAAAACAAATCCACTTACTCTTAGAAGGCCTCAGCTACACAGAGATCTCCAATAAGATGCCCTCAACTCCACTGCCAACCCTTACATGAGATCTGGGAAGGGATGGATCCTGGCTCCACCCCTTCCAGTCTCTCAGGTACATTGCATGCAGCTGAGCTCCCCTGGGTTGGCCCTGCCTTTCTATCAGGTGCTCCGTCCCTGCTTCAGGCCATGATGTAGCATTACAGTACATTCAGGCAACTTCTAATTCTCCAAACAGGTACTTATAATTCCATGATACATTTATTTCTAATTAACAAAATACCTTTTTTTTAAAAAAAAAAAAACTGTACATAGTTTTACAAGAAGAGCAATAGTGTCCCTAGATTCATCTGAGTAGTCAAAGCCATTATGAGACATTTCTATAGAAAATAATAAACAATAGCAAAGAAAGCATACAAAAAAGTCTATGTCTGAGATCATCCATACAAATTTACTAAGTGAATTATTATCATTTGATATATGCTCAGACCAAAGTCATCGTACGCAAAATTCAAATATATTGGTTAAAAAATAAAAGATGTACAAATAGGTTATCTTCCAAATGGGGATAGGTAGGCATATTTTGAAAATACATTATGAATGGATTCGAAAACGTATCACCATAATTTATGTGACAAGTACAGCAAAACATGTCTGGCATTTAGACTAAGAAAAATAATTTTAACAGAAAAGAAATAATTAAGGGGGAGTGTTTACTGCATTCTTTGTTCAGTATGCGTATAAGTAATTAGCGCTCCACATTTCTTGTTATGACTGTCTTGGTTAGTACAATTCACAGTTCCATGGCTGAAATTCATTTCTCATAATATGTTGTTCCTTCCTTTTTAAATGAAAAAATAAGGATCAAGCTGTAAAACTAAAGAATAACTGAAGGTGAATACCTGCAGTGTAACAGCACAAAACAGAATCCAAATTATAAAAGGTCTTGGAAACAAAAAGGACTAAGAAGGAGAGGTCACTAAGAAAATGTTAACTACAGAAAATCAAGTGCTGCATCAGTCAAAGTGAGACAAAAACTGCTAGAAAGATGTACATAACTTACATGAAACACTAGAAAAGAGCACCTGATCATTACAGACTATTACTTGGGATCTGATAGTATCTGCTCGTGTCTTATGAAAGTAAGTTTACCGACAGCCTTAACAGTCAGAAAGCACTGCAGTGAGGATAGCACATATAGACTAAGAGAGCTACTATACACCTCAACACTCTCAATTTCTTGAACCAAATGGACACAAAACTGCTATTTTGCATGGAAGCTCACAAAAAAATCTACCACCACAACCTTCCTGAAGGGTCTTGAATTTTAGTGGGAATGTACTGTTCACTTTATTTCTTAGTATTCTCTCCCCTCTCTCTCTTTTCTGCCATATTAGGCCTTAAGGAGCTGTGGAATGAAAAAATCTCTAGGCTGCTTTCTATCCATAAAACAACCTCATCCAGGGCAGGTTTTTACTCTAGAGGCTGTGAAACTGGGCCAGTCTCTGTTTGTCACAGTGGTCTATACACTCGCATTATGTGCTAGACATAGTCTCATCCACTTAACTCAGTAAGGCTATTGGAATAAAGCAGTACTCACTGGGTAAGTCTGGCCAACAACAGACTGTTAGTTGGCAGTAATTGATAGCTTATATTCTTTCCTGTTATGGACTGAAGTCTGTAAACACCAATACCAAGAATTGTTCATCAAGACTAAGTACTCTTCAAATTGTGGCCTTGTGACACCAGCAGAAATAAATAAATACATTTTAAAACTTGACCTTATAAACATGTGCAAGAGCTACGCATTTATCTCAATATATCATGAACATTGTAAAAATATTACCCAGATTAATCTGTAGCTAATTCCAGACAAAATCAAGATCAACAAGATGAAGCCAGTGAAGATGTGACTCCTAAGTAGATTTTTTGAATTGCTGTTGAGATTCATTTGTTTGCAACTTCATTGTGTGGTCTTTGCAAGACTTGTGACACTGCAGTGGAGATTTCTGAAATACAGAAACAGAGAAATGAAGGATAACAGCTACAATGTGAGACTCCACATTCCATAAAAAAATGCCTGTGCATTATCTGAGACATAAGAACAAACTGCCTCCTTTTAAAATAAAATGAACACATATCATGTGAACATTTTAATAAAGAAAATATAGTAATTGAAGACCGTTAACCTACATCTACACTGAATCTGTAAAGACTGAAAACCGCTATTATGGAAAAAATGACTGTTTTCAAGTATAAAAAAAAATATCTGAAAAATAAAAAAAAAAATACAGCGCGCTGGATGTTCTATTCAGAACAGGCTGTTTCCCTTGCCATGGAAAGAGTTACTGTAATTGTACTCTTGAGTAAGAATGAGCCTCTGCAGGAGCTGACCCATGAAGGTCTGCAGAATACTTGAGGCCAGCTACAGTGTAAACTTATGTTGTTGTAAACATGGCCCTTAATCCATCAAAAGAAAAACATATGGATTCCATCTTTATTTCTTTCTGCAACAACTCAGAGTCATCATGACATCTTTAAATACTTTGAATATTACTGTGCTAACTTATGAGCTAAAAAAGGCAAAACTTGAATCCATTAGAAGCAAATGCTAAGCTCTTTCACTGGCTTATTGTTCAACTGAATAGCAGAGTTTTCTAAGGAAAACATTAAAATTAATATAGGTGATTTCAAAAGTTCTTTATTTCAATATTATTACAGCTGCAATAATTAAGAATTTGGACACTACTTTAAATCACGATAATCCATCAATTCACATAGCTTTAAATTACCAAAGCTATGAAATATATGCAAATTGTTTTTAAAAAGCTCTAAAGAAAAACAAACCCACAACTTTTCATGAAACCCATGAAATATATATGCATGAAGTAGTAATGTACATATATAACAGAGAACAGAAACATATCTCAGTGTATGGTACTGGAGGGCTTTTGTCCAATAAATATACAATATGATTATCGAAGGTGAGGATAAAACTAGATTTTAATGCAGATACTTGAATATAAAACAATATTTGACTAAATTGGCCATTTATCAAGAGTGCTGGAATGTGATATTGCATATCCACTGTTACTAGTTAGCGTTAATGCTAACAGCTTCCCTGCTATTTTAAAGGAACCTAAGCCAAAGCTGCTAGGGCTCTAGCTCACCCCTGTCCTTGCCAAGCCTCTCCTCCCTCTCCCTTACATCAGCACTTGTATTTCTGAGCTGCACAGAGAGACAATTCTTGGATCCAACTGGAACAAAATCGAAGAATATCAGATAAATATTACTTTTTGACTATCTTAGTTTCCCAAGCCATGTTACTGCCTTTAAATGTAGGAGGGCAGGGCTGTGATAATCTGAAGTATATTGTATTAAATGCCTGTCGAGTTACCTCAATATCAATATCAATATCTTCCTGATGGCCTCATAAATCAGGTCTGTACTTGTTAGCAAATGTGAGAGAAGACAGAACTTTAACTCGGCTCTGTGTGTTAGGCAATGGAAATGGAACAGTATTTAGGGGAGGCTCATTTGCTCATACATCCAAGGGAAATAAACATGTATAATCCAATTTAAAGAGAGAAACCTGAGAAACAATAACACACATTCTTAATGCTGTTGGCTAATAATACTTTGGACACGAATTTGCAATGAGATGTACATACACACAAAGCCAAAAGAATTTTACATGGTCTCTGCAGAAGCATTGCAGCATGAGGTAGTGAGGTAATGGCCATGGCCACTGCTGACATGGCTTGAAACAATCACATCTGAAGCACTCTGTCCAGCACTGGCCACCTCTCTGTGAGAGTCCCAGGAAAAATGAAGGGAATTCAGAAAAGAGTAACAAAAGTGGTTAGGGAAGGGAGTGAGATTTATGAGGAAAGATTTAAAAGAGGTAACATAGACCGGCCAAATGATGACTGGGTAGAGAATGTGAGGCATGGTAGCAGTCTATAAATATTTCAGGAATATAAACACAAATAAGAGAAATGAATTATCTAGTAATGTTCGTGAGATATAACTAGGAGTTCGAAGATTAACGTAAAAAGGGAAAAACCCAGGGTACAGATCAGGAAAACTTGAAAGTGAGATGCATTAAACTGATGGAAGAATGGAAGTGAAAGTAGATCCCTTGTATAATTTAGTAAAATTTGAAACCAAATAAAATAATGTAATTACATTAGAAATAAAATGCTTGTTTGAACTGTGATTCCATTAGCATCAATAAAATAATCTTAAATATCTTCAGCGTTAATTCAGATAAAAAGCAAGTATTCTTACATGTTTTCTCCACACAGGCCACATTATCATTGAATGGCAAAAATATTTCTACAGGTTAGTAATATTCAGATAATAGAAGAAGAGTTTAAAAGTTTCTACTAATTGTCATTATTGTAAATAGATTTTGCACACAAGCTGGTACTTTCATCTTCATTCGGCCAATTTTTGAACTTATAATTTACAGCCAATTGAGGGAAGCTCTGCTCTGTGCTGGTGTGGTGGCCTCACCTTGAGCACTGTGTGCAGATTTGGGCACCGTACTACGAGGACACAGAACTATGAGAGAACATCCAAAGGAAGGCTGCAAAAGTGGTTCTTCACTGGAACAGGCTCCCCAGGGCTGTGGTTATGGCCACATGTTGCTGGAGTTCAAGAAGAGTTTGGAAAATGCTCTCAGAGAAATGATTTCAATTTTGGGTGGTCTTGTATGGAGCCAGAGGTTGGGCTCGATGATCCTTGTGAGTCCCTTCCAACTCAGGGGATTTTATGATTCTATGATACAAACTGTTAGAAGAGCTCTTAAGTTTTTGGTATTTATATTCCAGCACCGCAGAAAAATTTACAGCATTATTCAGCCCACGCTCCATAACTGCAGATTAAATTACGGCTCCTGTGATTTGTCTGTATTTTACTCATTATGGCTATACAATTTAAACAAACCTTATATTTATACTGGTATTCAGTTGCCTTCATAAAAATACTAATATCTGCTTAACAAAGCAAATTCATAATTTGAAAAACCTTTAGGGTTTCTGTTTCCCAGGATTTATATGCATTTTTATATGATAATGATAACACTAAATTTGTACAATTTCAGCTAAAATCCATTCCTGCATTTATTTCTATTTTTACCAGTGTTGATGGCAACTGTTACTTAAACGACACTTTAAATGATAAGAAAATCTGAACTTGCTAATAATTCCTCTGATCTTAAACCACCTCATCAACCAAAATTAATGGTAGTTAAGATATAATATTTCCTACCATTTATTAGGATCACCAGTAAAAGATAATAATAGGTCCATCATTCCATTAAATGGAGAGTTCATGTATCTAATTTCATACATTTCTATTAATGTTTTAATTGATTGTCAGATGGAAAGTTAATTAGCTAAAACTTAGGATCCCAGTTAACGAACCGAAGAAGAGGTACAATTATTAACAAGCACGAGCAGTAGAACTACAGAAAAAGTTACTAAGTTCTGCAATTCCAGCCTATCCATATCAGAACAAAAATAGTATTTATTTTTCTGTAAGGGCCAGGCTACTCAAAGTCAATTTGATAGAACAGCTAGTAATGGGGGGTGGGAATATGCGTGCGTATGTGTGTGCATGTGTAGTCACAGATTAGACACGCTGAAGACTAGAAAGACTTGCAAAGAGAAATTTCTGAAAATATTTGCCAGAGCGTGCTTTCTTAGGGCCTTGTCCAACTCAAACGAGTCTCGGTGGCTGCTGGCCATGTGAAGCTCAGTAAACTTCCTGTGCAAGAAATTCCAAGCAAACTGGAGTTCGCGCTCCAGCTGAAACCTGCTCTGTGGTGCTGGCTGCTCCCCATGCCGCTACCGGAATGTCCTGGGGAATTCGTTCAGCCAGCTGTAAGACAGCCATGGAGTGTTCCAAAAGAGGGGAATCCAGCAGGAGCTAAAAAAAGTCACAGCTTTCTTTAAAGGTCACAAGTTGTTTAACTTGCTGTTCAGCTTCTGATGGCTTCACTGAAAATCCTTCTACGTAGATTGAAATTTATTTTAACGCATTTCTGCATTATTCCCACTTTGAGAAAGTGTTCCTTCCACCTTGGTAGCACACAACAAAAGTACTGCAAAAAGCAAAAAGAAGCTGCAGAATTCCTTAAGATACCCTTCCTCAGGGAAAACACGTTATGTGGACGGTCACTGAATTCACTGAGAATGTACACACGTGGGTATCTGCATAAACCGTGCAGAGATAAGCAGGAAAAGATTTCCTTGTTTTTAAAGGGAAGCAAGCAATCATTCTCACAACAAAATAATCTAAGCACAACGGCCTGGTGTACATTAAATCTCAACTTGTGTTCATTATAATTGAAGACATTTTTGCTTAAATTATACCTGTACAAAACAAACATCTGTTTAACTTCACATTCACTAACTTCACAGAAATCATATTCACAGATCTTGTATATTTTGGTCCCAAGAACAATATTTCATGCAAAAGCTATTATTTTTCTAGCCTTTGCAATTAATTGTCTCCCACAAGTGTTTTGACGTTGAAATATAGTATGATACAAATCTCAAATAAATATTTTATCAGTTACGTGATAATGACTTTGGTTAAAATGCAGTTAATAATTTGCAGTGCCCTCTGGCTTACAGTTGGATCTGCCACACGTTTCAGGTTCTGTCTCACACATCGGACCTGGCACATAACCATTCCCCTGACTGAAGGACTCAGTGCTTCAATGAGTATTGAGTACTTGAGTACAATGAGAATGAGTACTTTTTACAATTCTACTTTGAAGGTTAATTTCTATGTTACGAGACGATGCAACAGAGTGCTTGTGAGTAATGGCTGTTCTCTGCTCTTGTAGAGAGAAGGCACAGAACCAGGACCTACACACCTGAAATCCAAAAAGGACCAAACATAGAGCCTGTGACAACAGCACCGAGAATGACACGTAAAGCATACTAAGGACAAAACCCATGCGCATAAATAATGTCTCTTTAAAAAATAATGCTAATTTACATCATTTTAATATTTTTCCTTCTTTAAAGTGCTTTTTCCTTCCTAAATTAAAATATTAGTACTTCGTAGTCCTTTTTGTTCCACAATTACTGCGGTTCAATTATGCTCCTGCATATGTCAGGTACACTACAGTCTAATTTAATCTTCATTACACATTGCCATATTGCAATTATACATGCTATCAGAGTGTTAACACATACTTAAACCTGTTATTCCTTTGTCACTGATTTACAAAGACGTACCTGAAAAGAAGCAGATGTCATAATTACATGCTTATTCAGCTCATTTTATACTCAGTCTCAACGTAAATTGCAGATGAGCTAGACATGTCCTGAAATTAATGTAGTGATAGTACACTAATGCTGTGATTCATTATGGTTTGTCAATGTGCTCCACTTCTGGAATGTGTGATAAAATTATATTAATACCGCACAGTAATGAGATTAATGAATTTGAACATGGGAAAGAATAATAGTTCCCTTTGTTAGGCTATTGAAAAAATAACATATAGGTAATTAAAAAGAATTAGTCAAACTCCATACAACCCCATTTATACTAAATTAATTTGTCTGGCTTCATTTCTAATAATTGATCGCTCTCTGTAAATTATAAAGCACTCCTCGAACACATGAACTACTACTGTAGGAAAGATTCCAGAGTATTATGAACCATCAAGGTGGTCCCTGTGGGTTCATATTAATTAAGGTTTAACAGTTTGGAAAATTGTAGCAATATTTTATGATTCATGTAATTAAACTCTGTAACAAAATGTCACAACTGCTAGTTATATCTGTGCCTATGATTTATATCTTACCCTTATTTCAAAGGAAGCAGAGTAATGAAATATTCTTAAACACACAGATAATCAAAGGAAAAATGTACTGCTTGTTTTCTGTATTTCTAACTAATCACATTAGCATTTCATTGCCTCTACTTCAGGCACTAATGGCCATCATCAGGCAGTGCAAATTGGATTAATTTAATATTCAACATCATAAGCTTTTTCAACAAAGATGTGATTCTGATTTCTGACTTGCTTTACTCTTCTGTAACTGCACTTACTTCTGTTGTGTTTTCTCCTGTTTTCTCTATCAGCAGGGCAGAATCTAACCACTCCCCTCCTTGGTTCTGTGATACAGGCCAATTGCTAGCAAAAGCTAATGCAGTATATTTGAAGTCAGATCCTCTACCCAAAGCAGAATTGCAGTGATGCTTAATTTCAGAGTCACACTCTATTGTATTAAAAGATGTTTGAAAATGGGTTCTCTTGTGGAAAATGTTCTGGAACAACATGTCATACTCAGTATTTCAGACAATATTCTTGGGGTGCTGCTTTTCTTTGCTTGCTGCCTGCTTCTTACTTTCTAAATTTATTTTATACATTTTGTATTTATCTTACTATTCATTAACACTGAAGAGTAACTTTCACAGAGAAATTCTGTTAATAATATTATTATTATCAAAATGGAAGCACTTGCAAGAAAGCTTTAATTTTGACTATTTTCTCAGATCTAAAATCATTTTAAAGTCCCTGTAAATTGTTGGTACTCTCAAACAAAAATTTCCGCTGTCACCCCACCCTCCGTTTTGTCTTTTAACAATATTCTATCAGACACTAATTCTGATATAATCCAGAAGCTGAAGCATTCAGAGACATCTGCCCTGCTGGGTTTCATCTGCAATTGATGGCATCCCTTGCACAGCACAGCTCAAAGATTGATAGTGGATTGCAGATCAATCAAGAACAGAAGTATCTACATTCCGTAATTTTTTTTCTTTATAAAGATGGTTCTAACAAATTTAAGACTAATACAAAAGCAGAGATCATTTTTCAAGGTTCTACTTATTCCTAGATGCAAATTTATAGTAGAAATCAAAACTTTGGCTATGTATAACTTGCTTTTTGTTTTGTTTTGTTTTTTTTTTTGTTTGCTTGTTT
>NW_024884755.1:3185539-3323270 GCF_019232065.1 Centrocercus urophasianus | reverse complement strand
GACTGAGGGATCTGCAGCAGCTCGTGTGCTGCAGCTTGCGTACAGAATGCACATGGCTTGCATCGTGTGGAACACACTCTGTGCTCTGTGGATTAATAGAATTCTTCTGCTGCTAC
The DNA here is from genome assembly GCF_019232065.1 of Centrocercus urophasianus. Taxonomy (NCBI): domain Eukaryota; kingdom Metazoa; phylum Chordata; class Aves; order Galliformes; family Phasianidae; genus Centrocercus; species Centrocercus urophasianus. Next base: position 3,323,154 of record NW_024884755.1, on the reverse strand, counting down.
AACAATACAGAATTCTGTTTTCTGGTAGAAATAAGTATCTGTTCTCAATGATCTTTGTTCTCAGATATCACAGTAATAAGCATCAAACAAGTACCAGAGAAGAACACTGGTTAGTGCAAATGAGCAACAAATGTAAGAGTTGATGTGAGACCACAGAGGTCCATTTAATTGACCTAGCAGCCTTCAGCCTAGGCTCTGACGGTAAAAGGCCATACTTCACCAACCAATCATCACCAATTGTTAGGATGAAAGAAGATAGCAAAAGTGTTAGCGACACCTGGTCTGTGCTACACGTCAACATAAATCCAACTACTCCACTCTGCATTTAGAACCCAAAGGGGACACAGAGTTGCCCATGGAAGTTCTCAGTTCTTTTTCACAACAGCAGTTTCCTTGCCAGGAATATCAATCTATCTCTAATCTTGTAAATTACTATGTTTAAAAGATACAGAATTCTTCATCCATCTTTGCCTGCCTTATCTTAGTAGTTTTTATTACCTGTTTTAGTGGTGAAGAGCGAGTTTCCAGTTTCAGGTGTAAATACTTCTGAAATCTGTTTTAGGTAAGGGTACAGAAATATACACAGTAATTACAGAAGAAAAAATTACTCTCATTTGTTAGTCCTCATATTCCAGCTTTACTTTTGTTAGTCAGCTGGTTTTCCCCTCTGCATTATTATGCTGAACTTTTCCTGGGAGATAAATTTAGCCTAGGGCTCACAGGTTCCATAGAAAACAATTCTATCCTAATCAAGTTATGATAGATTTAATATTAATGAGACTAAGAGGAAAATCAGTTTCCTGACAAATGATGATAAAGTGAAATCTTTAAGCAATAATAAAAATCAACATGCCATATCATGTCACCACTCATTCAAAAGTGACAAGCAGAAACAATCTGCTGAGACAACATCCAACCACAAGCATAATCACGTTTATGATTTAATTCCCATTTAACATCAATCACATCAAATTAATAACCACTCTCAAAGAAAATTGAATCCTAAGTGTATTTTTTCTTTAAAGTGTTATGATCAGAGAAGAAAGTCCTAATTAAATCTTAAAGCAACGACATGTTTTATACATGTGACACCTGTAACTTGGCCAGCATTGTGAATTGCCCCCATGTGGATTTTCGTCATAAAAGAACCTGACAAAGCCTTCTAGCAGCTGCCATAAGTTTGATTAACATGTAACGTATCCTTTTGTGAAAGTTCTTGTTTCCATTAGTTTAATGACTGTGCAGCCATTTTGTTTGAGGGAAATACCGCACTGCGCCGACTACCATTCAACATCCAATTCCAAGACAAAGCTGTGAGACTGCTGTTCTTCCTGTGTTAGTGTTTATCAACAAAGATACATTACTCATACTTCAATTCACTGTCCTGAGTTGCTTGATCAAATATAAGATATACTGCAAGAATACTGTTTTACGTTTCAAAGAGAATTCACATGATTTTGTGTATCCCGAATCACTGGTGGCCAAGCAGTGGCTTCTAAACTTCATGGCAACTCCCAGGTATCTTTATGGCTGACAGTGGCATTATGATGCAGCTGCACATCTTGGTCTATAACACACAGCAAGCTTGGCCACCTTCATGCCCAAACCAACCTTCACTGGAGCAGCAGGCTCAGCTGGGAGCCTCTAGGTACAAACTACTTCCAGGACTCTTTCTCCTCCTAGGTGTTTGGTATGTCTCATGTTTCTCAGCTATCTGAGGACTTGGTTATGTAATATAAAATCTTGCCATCACTTCTCCAGATGATTGTGCCTTATTAAGACAGGAAACTCTAATGTAAATAGGCTGTAATTGAAAGTAAAGGAGTTTTTGAAAAATAGAGAAATTGGTACTATTTCAGTACCAAAGATGTTTCTGTTCTTTATGTTGGCCCTTACACTTTTATTTCAAACAATATTCCATTCGTTTAAACAATCCTTATGCAAGATGCAGCCTAATTCTCTTAGAGCTGCTACATGCCATTGAAAAAGAGCTCTTTTCCTTATTTTTATATGAAACTGCAATACAGGAGATCTGCTCCCCTGCATTAATGCTTTCCTTCACATCCATGAAAGAAGCCAGTCGGGAAAAAATATTCAGCAGAGAATGAGTGAAATACAAAAGATAAGCACGAACTTTTCTGCATTCCTTTTCCAAGGTTCAGCAAGGGAATACAGTTTGTTTCAGGGTCACAGATTCTGATCTGGGTCAAAGGTCAGACACGATAAACCAAGTAACATGCAATATATGCTTAAAACTACTCTTTATACATCACAGTCCTATGATGATATCCCATTTCTTCCTGCCTCTTTAAGTTATAATGCATTTTAGGATCTTATAACATGCAAGTCTGTTATTAAAGATTCTGCTGAATTATTCAGGGCTAAATCAAGATGTGAAGACACCTTCTTTGAGACAGAAAATTGGCAAACACTCTCTACTATGCCTTACAGCAAGAAAAACAATCTTGCTGCAGCTGTTGTGTTTATCATAAAATTGATGCTATAAAAATGTTACCTGAATACAAATGAAATTATTTTTATTTAAACCTCCCATATCGAGAGGCACATTTCCTCACACAATTATGTGATCTCCAAGGCCTGCTGTGATGTCTGGCATAAAGTGGTTAATTTATTCTCACTTAAAAGTTTCCCAAAATGTCTAGCCCAAATTTTAATGCACTTTGTCACTGACAGTCAGACTGTGATCCCCTTCTTTACACTGGTGAGCAGCAGCTCACCTATCAAATTCCACTAGTTTCCCAGGAATTTGGGGTGACAGCCCGCACACCAGGTCACAGCCCATCCTTTACTGACTAGTCACAGCAGAGGGAAGATATTCAGCATGCATAAGAGTTTCACACTCCGGTCATAAATTCAATTATATAGCATATTTTTCAGTTGAATGACAGGCTAATAATTTGAAATAATAAAGGGGCTTCTATGCACAGTGTGAATTCCAAAACACAACTTCCTATAAAAGGGTCATTTCCTTTTGGGCACAGAAGATCTTTTTTCACAGAAGAACACAGAATTCTTCCTGCTTTTCCATCTCTTGAACAACTGTAGTGGTTTTCTTTGAAAAATTCAAGACTACAAATGCGAAAATCAGCTTTAACACAATACCCACATACAGTTCCAAGACAACTGTATTTAGACATACATGCTCAACCAATTCAATCCGGGTTCTAAAGGCCATTAATTCCCATTCAATTCATTTAAGTGCCCTTTGAGGACCTGTACCTTCTGGCTTAAGGATACGATCCAGAATAGCAAAATGGTCCCTATATCAGAACAGCATCCATGGTGTTAGAACCTATGCCTTGCAGATGAATGCTTGCATGCTTTTTCACATCTTCTGTAACTGCGTCTCTCCCACAGGGCATTTGGCTATAAAACACACTCAAATATACACATCCCAAAACAAAACTAGGAAGGATTGGTGGATATCCTGATCCATAAGGCTTTAATCATCACAGCTGAAGCACATATTTTTCAATGTGCAACCTTGTCCTATATTTAAACTTCACTAAAACGGAGCAATGGATCTGAGAGCAAACCTAGGGGAGAAATCCACAGTTACCTGAGGAACAGAAGAGCTGCTGATTGTTTTCTCTTTTGTTTGAGCACTTGGCCAGGTATAAAGACTTTTGCCACTGAATGTGACAGGAGAAAGGATATGCCTCTAGAGAACAGATGCAAATCAGAGTAGATTTTGCATACTGGTCTTTTCAGCTACCCTCTTTTCTTTTTCTGCAACAGAAGAACTACTAGTGAGGTACTGGAGCCCAAAATTCAGGCTTGTATGCAGGCTACAAGCACAAGGTTTTGTAGCTGAATATGATACAAATCCTGATTAAAGCACGGAGGGAAAATTTTCTTGTTTATGATGTTTTGCCTTGACTAGGTGCTTTCCAAATATTTTAATTATATTAATTAAAGAAAAAAAAAAAAACAAACAACACAAAAAACCCCATAAGATGTTTCTGTGGGCTTTGCTTCCTTAACATAACTGATGAGATTTCCAGAGCTTTCTTCTCCTACCCATAAATAATTCATAAACAGTACAGCACGTATAACAGTTGTTACATAACCTGTGATATATAAGATGATGTTACCTCCAGAAACATTAATAACATTTTCTGAAATATTGATAAAAACATCTTGGGTAACAGCATATTGTAAGTAATTTTATCGAGGATTAGATATCAGTGGAACCAGATAGGTACCCAGAGCTGCTAGCTCAGAGAAAACATTTCTCAAGACTCTCGCATGAAATGAATTCTGCATTCATAGCTCCACTTTTCCAGTCCTGTCTTTCTCTGCCTTATTAATCAAAGTTCATTTTGTCTAAGGCTTATTGAGCTCAGCTTGTTCAGCCTAGCACCAGCTGGCAGTAAGGGGTGTTAACCAGAGACCCAGAATGGGTGGATCGACACTTCCTCCCAAAGTTAAATGCAGGAAACCAGTCACATAAGCAGGAGGTTTGAGAGTATTAGCAGTGGTTTTATGGGGAATTAATCTTATTTCAAAGAGCAAATCTACATGGCACCAAGTGAGATTGAAATGCAGCACTGCACTAGCTATCCAAGCTGGATAGGTTGTACTGCTAGAGCGGTCTGCTCAGGATGTCTACAGCTCGACACAGGTACATGCTTTAAACCACCCACATCCAAATAAGTTACCAACTTATTTTTATCAGATCATTGTTTCTTCTATTCCTTCCGTAGACACCTGAAATGTAAATCTTACTTACAACATTTTATTTTTTTTTAATAAAAAAATATGCTTACATCCATTTAGTCCAACAGCATGTATAAAATGACATACCCACAGTATGGAACCTCTTTCAGCTTGATGTTCCTCTGGGTTGCTCAAGAAAATTCTTTACAAAGCATTCTTTCTATTGATTTTCTTTCAGGTGGCTGAAGTACTTTTGTTCATATCTTGCTTTAGACTAACTTATTACAAGGCTACTTTCACCAGAGCGAGACCAGAACCGTACAGAATATCTCATCAGATTTAAATTAATTCTGCACAGGCAGACATTTCCAAATTTTCAAAAAGTAATCAGTGAACAACAACAATGGGCAGCATTAACCACCACAAGACAGCTTTCATTGGATGCCATTTTGCTGCCTGCATTCAGAGGCTTTGGGGGTCGCCTGTACTCTGAGAACAGTTGTTAAAGGTTTATATTTCAGTCCTGCTGACTTCTGCCTCTGGCCATTTTTTCAGCGAGTAAAACCTCACATGGAGGCAGATATCTGTGCTCTGGTCCATTGCCTCTTGCTCCTACTTCTTTTTTCCTGTTTCCTAGGGTGTCACTGATACTTGCCATATGCTCCGGTCATATGCATGCAGCCAATATGTTAGCCATGTCTTCAACAAGCATTTGACAAGGTAGGAGAGCAGAAGATTTTTGAATGGGTAATTGGTAGTTAGGTGCTAGTCCATATTGACTGTTAGCCATTTCCCTTCTGAAATTATGCTTACAAAAAGACATTGAAAATTCCTGTCTTTTTCAAGTGACCTTCCTTTAAAGACATGTGGAGACAAGACAAACCATAGGCAACTTTTAATCCTGCCTTTCATAAATAAATCTGAAGGAAAATTATTGCAGTAAAATTTAGAAAATTATTCTTCTTTAAACACAAGCCTAATTACAAATGAACATCAGCTATAGGCTATCAACTAATGCTGTTTATTACATTGATTATAACAGGGAATCCCTAGGGTTAGTTGATGAAATAAAGATTTAATTTGAGGGTAAAGCACAACAACAAAAATGTAGTTAATTGTAAACAGTAGTATTCCAAGTCCAGCTGAGTCCATCAATATAAAAACAGAAGTTAACCTCATCCTTCCACTACTGTAAACATATTAAATGCTATTTATTGTGATTACATGTGTGTGGCCTGTTACAGCCTAAATAGGAACATTTTCGTGACTAAAAGACATAAACATCAGATAACTAACATCATTATTCCCATTTGAAAGATATAAAACCTAAATATTAATTTTAATAGTAAGGTTAGCAAATTAGGAAACCACACACTAAAATCATTGCAATAACATCTATCGCTAGTAAAACCCTCTCATTCCAAGAAGATTAAAAGTACAGGTGGGATTCAGCAGTAGTTTATATGCTGTCCTGACACATGTCATAAACAGAGATTTTATACAAAAAAGAATACAGATTTTTCCACCAAAACAGAATGAGTCAGAGTAATGGAAACGAGGTTAAAAGAAAAAAAAAGGGGGGGGGGGGGGGGGGGGGGGAGAGAGGAGGGAGAAGAGGGAAATAAAAAGCCTTTTGGAAAACAATGCTTGTAAGGAAGTGAAGGAAGCAGGGACCCTCTGAGAGCTTATAGCCAGGGCTCCACAGGGAAGTCATCCTGCAGACCGTGCCGTGGGGGTATGGCACTCACCGCAGCTCTCTGCAGGGCCAGCATGAGTTCAGCAGATCACATTCACCCAAATTCACCCAGTGCCACCTCAAATAAACACAGCTATGCTGCCCGCAGGGCAGGACTGTGCTTGGAAGCAGAGCAGCTGCATGGATGATGCAGATCCCCAGACTGACGAGCTCTGCAGGACCTCACGTTGCTGTGCCTGGAGCTCCTGACCTGAGCAGGCTGCCTCGTGGCTGGAGGCACGCTGCGGCGCGTGCAGCCCGTGGCACTCAGAGGAGAGCTCGCTTGGCAAAGCCTGGATGTTGGCTTTGCATCCAGGTTCTCTTTGTACCCAAGGAGCTGCTGATCTGGAGGTCACAGCAACTCCTCACAAATGCTAACAGAAAAGTTTCTACACGGGTTCCCTATTGTGTGTCTGCATTGCACCTTGCACTTAGGCAACAATTGCCTTCTCAAAGAATGCAATGTTACGTTTGGGGTAATGCCTCAAAAAGACCTTTTTTTCTTGGAAGCTTCAAGACTTTGCAAGCAACTGTGGTTAAAGATAAATGGAAAAATCATAAATTCCACAGAATTTCAGGGGTATCTGCTGGCTTTATCTCTGTTGTTTCAAAAACATTAACAGGAACAGTTCCTGACACTCAATGGTTAACAGCTGGAAGTTTGTTTCAAGGGGAGAAACGATGAAGCCACATTGTCTGTTTTGCAGTATGAAGCTGCAGCAGATTTGTATTGCAGGAACAGAGCCTGCTTTTAGGTTACATCCTCCTTGGCTTCCACCTTTCAAAGTCCATCTAATAAAAAGTCGGTGTTCTTGGACAGCTGGTTCCACAGCACTATTTTTCCCCATGCTGTCCCTCATTTCCAAGTGGTCTCCACTACTACTTTGTTTTAAACTTTTCTCACATGTGCTTTTGCAGTAATACCTAAATATTGCAGGGATTTTGTATCAGCCATCCTTAAGGGACAATTTTCTTTTTCTCCTCTATTTTTCTTGACATTGTTATCGTTACTGTAAGCATTGCTTTGAATAATCAAATACTGGCCTGTGGACGCTGGGAGAAGGTCAGATATTGTATATGACATATGATTTGCACATCCTCAAAAGGGAAATGAGTCATTGACATAGTACAAACAATGATAACTCCATTGCATATGACTAAGATGCAAAAGATAAAATATGTTTATAAATGAATAAACTTCCTGATTATGGTGATATATTATGGTAAAATGAGGGGAAGAGAAGGAGAGGGATTTTTACTTTGTGTAGCAAGCTTTTATTTGGCAATAATGCTGGAAGAGTACTGATATACAGTGCCTGTGTGATTCATGGCACAATTTCTTTATTCTTGGTAGACCTTCTTAAGGCAGAAGAGCACCAGTGGCTTGCGGCTAACAGCTGAGCCACTCGAAAGCACAATGCTTTGCAGTGCAGGTAAGTACAACTGTCTGCAAGTACAACTCCACAGTTATCACAAGAGCACTGGTATGGAGATCTTCATAGAATTATAGAATCCTTATAGTTGGAAGGGACCTCTGGAGTCCCTCCATTCCAACTCCTCTGCATGGAACATCACAGCTAGAACAGCTTGCCCAGGGCCTTGCCCAGCCTCACCTTGAGGGATGAGACAGTAATCAAATGACTGGGCAAACTACTCCAGTGCCTCACCACCCTCATTGTAATGTTTTGTTGGTTTTTTTTTGTTTTTTTTTTTCTTTTCTCATATCTAACCTAAATCTACCCTGTAACCTAGATCTATCCTCTTGAGCTTGAAGACATGGCACCATGTTTTAAAAGAGTTCATAAAAGGAAAGAAATGGGCAACAACACATATGATCAAGCCAAGATCAAACATACATTTGTCATTTCTAACACTTTTCACGTAATGTTCAGTTGCATGAGCAGCTCCTCCAAAGTAAGGATCTTCTAGCCTACTAGACAAGATACGAACTGGGGAAGCTAATCTTAGCTCCTTAAAGCAGAGACCAAATTGCCTCTTTGCTCCATCATAACCCTGCTGAAAGAGAACTAAGCAGGGGTAGGAGCACACATGGGGCTGCCAGCAGCTGAGCAGGCTGAGAAGAGCGGTCAGCTCTATGAGCTCAGAGCTGGCAGCTCGCCCCATGCCTACATGAGCTTCTCTCTAGCTGCTGCTGCTGCACAGACAGCAAAACCTGTCACAGACAGCAATTATCTTCTCCAGACCAAATTTTTATTCAGAAAGGCCATGCCTTGCCGGCAGATATCCCAGCTCAGCAGCTACAGAGGAGCTTCCTAATGCAAAAAAACATTGAGAACATCACAGCTTCCTTTCCTTTTTGCCAATGCACTTGGTGATCACTTTGGCTCACTTCCACGTTGCACAGCAGTTGAGTGCATTTGATCTTTGGTTTGGATACCTCATAGCCTTCCCCAGATGAAAGGATCAACTTAGCTAGGTGATTAGGAGTCCAGTTTGAAAGCACACAGCAGGATAAAAAGCTCAGATTAAAATCAGAAATATTCCAAACAGCACAGCTCCGAGAGGGCTAAAGTTGAAATTAAATATTGGAGTCAGCACAATGCAAGAAATTCACAACCAACTTGTGTATATCTTGCATAATAAAAGTTTAACCACATATGTTCTCAATATTCAGGGTAAAGACTCAAATATGACCTGGGTAAAATCCACCGTAATATGAACCGAAACCTTTGTTGTTACCTTCAGCTGCATAATCTACAAAGCTGAAGGTTTGGACTGCAGGCTGCTAACTCCAACAGCAGATATCTCCATTTACCTGGCTGTTATTTACAAACAGCTGATAATTGTGCTATCACCAAAGCCATAATCTGTTTTATCAGTTGCTGCATTTTCTTGCATTTTGTATGGTACTTTCAACTGTCATAAACCAGTACAGCAATCTACTAAGGTGAAATAATTAATAATTATTATGTGAGTGACTGATTTACTTTGCAGAACATGAAAGGCCACGAAACCTGGAGTTTCCTGGTCTACATAGTGTGCATAAAGGAAATGAGCATAAGCAATCACTGTCAGCTGTTCTTGTAAGTAAGAATTGAATCATTTATCTGTCTGCATGTATACATTATCATCATCTCCCACTCTGAGGTAAGCCCTAATAGCACTTTATGGCACAAAAATAGGTTGCTGCAAATATTTCATAAAAAATACCATTGCTTTCTTTGGAGAGTGATGGCTGAACACATACATATTTAGTATAAGGTGCAAACATTTTTTTAAAATTGCATGATTTTGATTGTATGTCAGAATGAGTTTTTATCCGCACCACTTAAAGCAGAGCTAAGTCCTGGACCTGATTCAAACATACACTGTATAGTACAGTAAAATTCACAGTGCCTAAAGTTCTTACTCTCTCCTTTTTCTTTTTTTTTTTTTTCATTTATAATCATTTTGTTTAATATTAACCACCTGCAAGAAGCACCAGTTTTAGAACTCCAACTATTTTATTTTTTCAGTCTTTATTTCCAGTGATCAGCCATTTCAATCAATCATAGGACAGCATCTCAGTCTCACTGCAGTTACAGAAAAACTTGCTAGGGTCTAAGTGGAGACAGATGCACATAGCCGTCACATTCATGATTTAGTGTTTGCCACCACCTCAGTGGAAATATAAAAATCAAGGGGAAACCTGAAAGCTTTTTTGAGCAAACTATTGAGCAAAAAAACCATTCAAAATAATATTTTTCATTGTTCTGCCTGAGCAAGATAACGCAGTGGAAGAACATAAAGCAGCGTAATCGCTATTTTACAAACTGAAAAACACAACACGTATTTTAATTGAGTAACCAACTGTTTGAAGGCTACGCTGCCCCATGAAGTAGTAAAATGCACTTTTTTCTTTCTTTCTTGGTGGAATAAATGAGATTTAAATATAGCTAAATATAAACATAGAAGACTATATAATAACTATGTAAGAATGATTTATAGTAAGAGTTAAAGTGAATACATTATGGTGTTAAATATTTTTACATAGAATATAGTTTTCTTTATAATGAAGTTGAGTTTGTTAAGGATGCTTTTGCCTTATAAAGTTCAGGCCTTTAGATCTAAAGGCCCAGTGTCTGAGTGTGGCACACGTGGGTGTGACGTGGGGGCCTGTGAAGTGCCTGTGGGCTGGATGACAGCAAAGGTCCCTTATAAAATTGCAGTCAGCACTCCTAAACGACAACATGGCTGTTTCCTGGAGCTGTGGCTCGCAGGCTGAACTAAACAAGTGCTTCTGACTCACCCCAAGCAGACTAAACGCTGAGATCAACAGATAGGAATTGGGACCAGCTGAGACCACAGCTGAGAGCTTCTGGAGCCAAAGTCCTTCAACACCACATTGAAATGGGCTCAACAGAATTCTCTCGTTTAGGGTTCAGAGTTTAATTGGAGCACAAACAAACCTTTCGACAATTTTCTAAATCAATCCTGCCACATCCAGACTGCTTGAGAGTGCGTTCACTAGCGATGCACCTTGCCTTGCAACAGGAGGGATGGAGTGGGGCTGAACCTTGCTGCTCTCCATCCTTCTGCACAGGCAGAGTCCCACTCTAACGGTAGCACACTTGAAAAGCTCTGATTGTTCATCATGTTCCTTTCTCTCTCTATTCCTCCATTCCTTGTACCCTATTTGCCTTTCAAAGGCATCATTCTCAATCTTTTAAAATGTAATTTATGAGTGTTTAATAAAAAAAACAGCCCATAACTTTAAACTCTTCTAATCCCCAGGAAGAGGAGGAGAATATACACAAGCAGGCTTTCTCCCATACTACTTTCTGCTACTTATTCCAATAGAATGCTAATAATTATGTTAAAAAGCTAATTTAAGAAATCCAATTTTTGGAAAATGGGTTTTCAAAGGGCACATTTAACAACTAGAGAAAGTTCGATCTGATTTCCCCATTAGAAGAGGAAGGAAAATCCAATTTTAATCTATTTTTGTTCTGTTAAAAAGATGATATATAGAAGTTACTTTGCAAATCATCCTTTCAAAGCAGACCTTGCATAAGCACGTGCTAGCTTGTGAAGTGCAATTAAACTGTTCCGATAATTCTGCCTGAAAAAAAATTAGCAGCAATATTGAGAGGGCAAGTTGCTTTCAAAACATCCATAGCAGAAATGCTTCTGTGTTTAGCTGTTATTGATTCTGAAACAATCTTACACATGATAAATGAGAGCACATTTAGGAGAGGATTCAGTCATAAGAGCTCACAAATCAATCAGCTTGTCAACAAGCAGACTAAATTCAATTTTTATTCTTAGTAAACTCTTATTTGGTGGTAGGCCATTGTTTACTTTGAAATTGCTTTACAAAGGAATGGGAGAGCAGAGAAAATGTGGTAACGACCATCTTTTATCAACGTGTTAGAAGTTAGAATTTTTTTTTGAGGGTTGGATATAGATAATCCTATTGTGTCCCAGGCAATGCAAACCTTTCATGTCCTTCTGCATGATCATAAACATTTGGCCATATAATGCTCTTTATCAGCTCTGATGTTTCCTGAAATTTCTCACTGAGTGAGACGTGGCATAACTGAGCATGGTGTAAAAAGTATGTCATTTTCAAAAGCAATAACTTGATGTGCATGAGAGCTACTGCACTGCTTTGGCAAACCATGCTGTACTTTTGACAAGCTGTTCTCGTTGCTCTGTGATGGCTCAAAATTAAAATTGTGGTGAAATTGCATGATAAAATATAAATACATATATATATATATATATATTTTTTTTTTTTTTTTTTGGAAGAAAGAACATGACTCAAGCAAGGAGTGGGAGCAAGCCTGTGGCTGGGCCTTACACAGTGAACTGTCCTATTGGGAACCTGAGACAAGTCTTCTTAAATCGGGACCTCATAGAGAACTGTACTTTGAAAACAAAGACTTTCTCACTTGGGGTGATGTAAATAAGATGTTTTGAGATTTTCCTTTCAGGATTAATTTTTGGAGAGTTGAAAGAAAAATATTAACTACTCTTGCTCCTTTTGTCTCCTAATTCCAGTTAAAATGAGAAGTTGTGCAGTTTTGGAGACACAGGCTTTCTAAGCGTAAAAGAAAGCATTGGTGTTTCCCTCCCTAAGCATGTTATCTGTCATGATCTTTTTGTCCGTTTCTTCTTGTGCCTTTTGATATGCACAAGAATGGGATGGTCTGAACAGCAACACACTTGGATTTACCTTCCATATTTCGGTAGATAAATCTACAGATCTACAAGGCTGCGTATCAAAGCCACGTGTTGCTGGAAAGTACACATTCATTTGATTTTTTTTCAGTTTGCCAATAGTAGTTATGTTCCCACAAGGAATATTTCTAGAGTTACTTACACGAGAGGACCTGGGGTGCATTGAGCACACACACTGTCAGACATCTATCATGCAGAAGTGTCATTTAGAGCATATATTTATTCAGTAAGAGATCTTTTGTGTAGTAAATTCATTTTTTCTCTTATCCACCTGCAACACAAATCTTGCGGGGTGGGTTTTTTATTCAGTGGAGAACCAGACTAGGGAAGATGCATCTAAATCATTTTGGTTTCTTAACCTTGTTTGTTCCTGTCACTGTGCTATTAACAATCAGGGTCTAAAATAAAAACCCAAACCTGAACATCTCTAAACACTGCAGAAGATTTGTAACTGCAAGTCAATTTAATGGCTGAGATTTTAAAGCTGCCTCTAGATGACCCAGAACTCCAAGTCCAGAAATTCAGAACACAGTGGTTTCCAAAATCCTTATTACAGTTGAAAAATCTAAGTATAGAAATACAGATATATATTTCTACATACGATATATTAAGAAAACAAATCAGGACTGTAAAGAATATAGAGGATAGCTCAAACAATCCGAACTCATAATAAAAAAACAATACAGACAAGGAAAACAATTTAGTAGATTATATATTTTTGCTTTGTGGGGATCCTATGCTTCAGTCATTTCCATGATGTCTAACTTCCTAAGGTGACTGAATCGTATAAGCCTCTTCTAACCAGCCTGGGAAAAACAAGGCCTTGCAGACACTTGCATGCTAACAACTATAAGATCATCAAACCTCTTCCAACAAGTTCACCTCCTCCTTCTTTCTCCTGTCTCTTAAAACAATCAAACTTTCAGGAAACCCCTAACAAACAAAAGCATTTGGAGGAAATATTGTGTTCTGCTTCTTGTGGTGTAGAGGAAGAAAATGTGGGTATCTCATTTCACTGTTGTGTTTTAATGAGAAAAACTAGCCCTTTGCTTTTTATCCTTCAAACTCAGAGCACATGAGAGGCATACTGGAATCCAATAATACTTCCTTAAATGACCAGTAAAAACCTGTTAGTTCCATTCATTTAAAAATAATAAAAATTACCAGACTCCCATGTCAACCTGCACAAACTGCTAAATGCCAGCAGTGGTAAATGACAGCATTCAAATAGTAATTAATTCTTGTATGACTTGAAAATTGGTATTCAATTCATATCACACATAAAGATACACGTTGAATTTTATTGGATTTTAAACATAAGTCATTTGTTTTCATTTCCTTCTTTATCATAAATATATAGCTTTTCCATTTTTACTATATAAAATTGGAGTATCATATTTGCTGTTGAAAGCAATATTAAATTACTTTTAGGAAACAAAGAATATTGCATGTTTTTTTTCTGATCTGTTTTTAACCAGAATAAAGCTGAACATCTGGTATATTTTAGTTTTGGGATATGGAATATCTCTGTCTTTCCCAAACATTGTCTACTGTAAACCAAACTGAACAACTTTCGGAAGTGTTCCTTTTTCACTGAAATTTGAACCCTATGGAGAATGCTTGGCATATGGATTAAAAATGGATGTGAAAAAAAGTCATCATTGGAACAAAGGGATTTTTTTTAGATCACAGAAATGGATGTAAACATGAAGGTACAATCTATCCTAGCTTCAGTTATCAGGATATATAATTTAGAAATTAGGAATGGATCTAAGTCAAAGGTGATAAAGGAAGACAGCATACATATATATATACATATATACACACACACACACATATATATATATATATAATGGTATTCAGGAAGGAGAAGCTAATGTGCTGTATGTGGTTTATTTCTTTCCTGAGTTCTGAGTGCATTTTTATACAGGAATCCAATTTACAGTGTCAAGATTCAAAATGAAACTAAAGTTTTACTAATTTCCACTTCTGAAACCAGTAAGGATTACAGAAAAGACAAGAAAAAAGGTGGTCCATGCCACTGTGTTTATGCATAAACTGTGAGTATCCTAAGCAACTGTATTTTAATGCAAGCAACATCAGGCTTAAGGAAATGTTGATTCCTGGCTTGGTGCTAACATAAGATCCGCCCTATTCTGTGCAATTACAATATAACTGTCAAGAATTTATTACAGAGGAATGGAGTGCTTCCCACATAAAATCATCAGCAAGAGTAAAATCCCTTCCCAAAGGGCTAAATTCAAATGAACAATGCTTTCTTTTATCTAAGTTTTGCATCTGAAGAATGGAAAATAGCGTAGCCAGCTGTTCAGTTGCATTTTCTTTATATATGTGGCTCTCATTGACTGAAAAATCTGATCAAAACCGCAGTCTACCTTCTTGTAGTGCTCAAATAACGAAAACAAACCAAGAGATCTCCAATCTGCACAGTAGAAACAGAAAGTCAAAATAAAACGACGTGGTCATGGAAATAGCTCCAGCATTGGGAATCCAAAGCCCCACATAAATACAGAAGAAACCTCAGAATTCCCAGGCTAAACTGAGCCATTTTCCTACTTCTTCTGACCATCAATGAAATGAGTAGAAATAAGGAAACATGTTTTTGTTATATTCATGGATCCATTTAAACTACAACAGAAGCAACAGAGGTCAAACACCACCCCATTTTATGGATTGCTTTTCAATGATAAGCTCAACAAAGTGGAAAAATATGCATTGATTAGAGAGTTGGAAAGAACAGACCTTTAACTTCTATTGAACAGCATCTTCCCTTCCTCCCCATTCATTTTATGATGCATGCCTCCAATTGCAAAGTACTATAAAAAGCTTCCTGAAATTCTTGGCACAGGCACAAATTTGATTCCGCAGTGGCTTCCAGTGATTAACAGAATGCTAGAAAGTGCAAGACAAACAAAGATCAGGTGAATAGGGAAAAGAAACTAGGGCATCATAAAAAGCGCACATAAAGTGCATTCCGTTTGCCAACAGAGCAAATGCTTATAAAAGGAGTACAGTTTTTGAAAGCCAATCCCTCACTTTCTGAGCAGAAGCCAGATGAATTTCTAAAGAATGTATTTTCTCTCTTTATAGACTTTTTTTTTTTTAATTCAGAACTGTAACTCGACTGGCAGAGAGTGAAACAAACACTTTAAAATTCACTTGTTTCACTGAAGTCTCAGGCTGCTTCTGACATCTTTCATTGACCAACAGTAAACTTGATCTTCTGCAAATAAATTATTAAAATGCTGACTATAAGGTTGTACATTATATAACCCAGCTACATTATAATATTTGTTCCTCCAAGCAGCTCCTTAAAACACATATTTAACTAATTTATCCTACACTTGGCGCCCCTGTGGCCCTAGAAGGTGAAGCAACATCACTCATAAGAAATATTAACATTGGCTGTTTATCAAGGCATCCATGAAGCAAAAAAGCAATAAAAGTGGTAGTGCACACACTCAATTACTATTGAAATATCACAAAAATTATTCAGTGTCAGAAATCTAATTTTGTATGATATTTCTATATATTTCAGCAGTTAATTTTTTCAGTATTAGCGAATTAATATGCTTAGAATACCCCTGTAGCTACAGTGGAAAAATGGACCAACACACTTATTTAGAGCTGCTACCCAAATCCATTAGACAAATTTTCTTTACAGCAGAGCATTGATGAATGGAATGTCCCACATTAATGTAAGAATAATCAATTTAGAATGCTTATGACAATTAACAAAGCTGGAGATAAGACTTGAAAGCACCATGCTTTGTCAGCCCTGATTTGGATTAAACTTGCACTAATAGGATCATTTTTCTTCCAAAAGGTACTCTTTTTAGGCAGACCTATCAATTAATATGAATTATGCATGTATAAAAGGACTAATGTCATTAATTAGACAAATTAATTTTTATGATGCAGTGAATAGACTAACATCAGATTATATGAGATATCATTCTCCCAGTTCATATGTATTTGGGAGAAATGAATAGTTTACATTAGCATGGTTATTACAGACTCAATCATTATTAATCAATGACACCATATTGGACAGCTGAATATAATCTGTTTCAAGATTCTCATGGTCACCAGGTATGTTTGGTTCACACTTCTGAAGACAAAATTTTACTCTGACTCACATGCTTTCTCTGCCAGAAGACTCCACACATCCCGTAGAAATACAAGCAGAGTGTATTACATGCTGTGCATTTCAGTGCATTTGTGATGACACACAGGGGGAAATTAAATAAATATAATCTAACTCTTCTGGCATCAATTTCAGTCCTAGAATTGAAAACATTCAAAAATTTAGGGAGGCTTGTGTTAATGCTGTCCCACACTTTGATCCTGAAACACTGTTTTATTTCAGCCACCAGTAATTTACCACTCATTTCTTCCTTTTGCCTTTAAGCCTAATGTATATATGTTTCAAAGTCCACTGAAAAACGTTTACAAATTAAAAATGTTTATTTTAAAAAAATCAGGCTCTAAGAACACAAGAACATGTTCAAATTTTATAAGTTTAAGTATTTATGTGGTATGATGGCTGCTCTGAAAGTAATGCCTCCTATATTATTATGTTAGCCACCAATTTCATAGGCAGATGCCAGTGGCATGGCAGTAGAGGCTGAACCTTCCCACCAATGTTCTAATGCCTCTTGTTGCTGTGTGACAAATGGCAGCAGAGTGGCAGTCTGACAGAAAGGTATCTGACATGGAAGTGCATATGAAACAAAGGTAAGGAACTCCTACACGCAGAAGAATAGCACCTACTGACATCCATAGATGCTTGCTGAACATTGATGAAGACCAAACAGTGGATGTGAACACAGTGAGGCAGTGGATAGTGTGTTTCAGCAGAGATGACAGCAGCAGTGTCATTTCTGCTGGTGTAGATTGTTACAAGCACAGCTTGCCCGCTCCTGTTCATTTCTGGTAAAAATGCATAGCTAGAGGTGGGGTCCTGTATTGATAAATAGTGTTTTGTAGCTGAGAATTTTCTCTATTCAATAGTCTTCTTTGCTCTCTTTATCTGTTGTAGTTTCCATGGAAATAAATAAGAGGCATTACTTTTGAAGCAACCTAAATAGATATAATTCTTCAAACACTCATTTTAAAATCATGGCCTAATAGTATCTCTTACTTGGAAAAGATACTATAACTGTTTCCATTCAAATGTGTTAGGAACTATTAAACACTTATTAAAGCTATTTTAAAACTTTGCTTGCTTTGCATTTAATGAAGTGAATGAAGGATGGAAAAACCTACACACTTAACGTACATTCAATTCTTAAAAATTACTTCTTGCCACATCACTTCTTTTATCCGCTATTTATACATCAGCTGTAGCCAAATACGGGGAAGAATTATTCCCTATTACCTTACTTGGCCGTCAGAGAAATAAGATAGCATACCCTCAGAGAGGAAAGTATTTAAATTCGCAGCCCACTGCTGATGCAGTGCTACTCCTGGGGACCACGTCCTTCTTGTGAACTCCAGGAGACAGGAAATCCAGCCCCATGGACTAATAACCCCCCAACACTGTCAGGGATGGCTTTTCCTATTAAGAAAGCTGGGGGACACAGTCCAGGGAGTGAACTGCTCCACGCTACGTGACAAATCTCTTGTATTTCTAACTTACATTTATTCCAGGTCAGTTTATAGCTAGCTGTTCATTGCTGAAATCCACAATGCTGGCTCTGTGTTGCCTGTCAGTCTCTGTTTTGCTAGGCTAGCCGCACCAAATCCAGCTAGTCATGTCCTGTAAGAAAACTCCCTGCCCTCCCACAAATATTTGTGGCCCCTCCCTGGGCTGTTCCCCTACAAATCACCCTTGGTGATTGGTGAGCAGGTCTGGGTACAGGATAGTCTAAGCAAGATGCTACCAGTCTCTCAGCAATAACATGAAAACCTAAACTGCCTGGAAAGAAGTGAGGAATTTGCCTTCCTGACTGCACAGATCTGAGCACCCCCTAGGGAATAGCCACATGTTTTGTGGCATTTGCAGTGTCTTATAAACATGTCAGTCTGGCTTTGCTTTATTCAGAAGTCTTGGTTTGGATTTACTCTTGGATATTCTAATTTGAACTGGGAAACTACACAGGAAAATGCAGACTTCACTTAACCTTAATTGTAAATTTCAAGTAACCTACTTTTAATTCATTTTGTCACCTCTGCATGCAGAAAGCTGAAATTGGTTCTGGAGATCATGCAAAGGCATTATTAAAATGCTCATTAAGAGATGCGTCTAGAGCAGGATTTAGTAACATACCACAAAAAAAAAAAAAATCAGAGTAGTATATGAATGTTGAAATGCCAGTGAGAAGGGATATGCATCGAAGAGCCAGCAAGACATTTTTCATGTAGAAGAGAATAATAATAAAAAAAAAAAAACCCAAATTTTTATTTATATGGAACTTCTTCCCTATAATGCTTTTGTATAAACTATCCTACAATCAGCAAAAGTAAGAGTAGAATATTTTTTTAAACACACAATATTCATACTATAGTAGCTTTTTCATTAGGTCAAACCACAAGCATACAGATATGTTCTAGCATATGATTACTTCTAATTTTTAAATGGGAGGCATGGACAGGTCCAAGCAGATGTGGAAAACAAATGAGGATTCACAGAACACCACAATGTGGTATAAAAGTCTGAGTTTATATGGTACAGCTGGCTGTATATAATGCATTTTTAATTTATGAGACTTAAGCATCTGGTCTTCCAGTGTCTTGGTATGAATTTTCAAGAAGTCATGGGAATATTTTTGTTCCATTTTCTTCTTTAAGATGGAAAATAACTAATAGGGACAGAAAAAAATTCTGTTGGAAAGACAAATTCTACCAGAATGAATCAAAACAAAGATATCTTCATCAAGAGATTTTGTATTAAAGCCATAAATACCTTTAAAATGTTTTGGAAAGTAATACGAACTGGGTTTGATTTTTATTTCTTTTTTAAACAAAAACTGATAAAAAATACAACAAAACCATAACTTAAAGAGTGACACTGGAATAGCAGGATATATATTAAGGAAAAAACAAATTCTTAGTAGGAAAACAGTAAAACTAGTCATTTGTGATTTGACCAGTTCTCTTAATGCTTGTACCCTTCACTAACAATGCCTATAATCCTCCAAAAGTGCAATCCTAACTCTTCCTCTGTTCACTTACTTTGATTATAAATTGGGAATATTCATAGTGGTGATTCAGTTTTAATTATAAATGGTCTGCTGGATTGAGATCATTATAGAAACAATATTCCTCAGAAAACAATTAGGGCTACTCTGCAATTATTATTAACCTAGAAATCTATAGGAATCATATTTAATATCCATTTTCTTCAAATATTCATTCATGCACTTGAGCTATGTCAGCATAGACAGAAATCAAACAAACGTGCCAAGTCAGAAGCTACAGTCAGAATCTTGAAGCTACAGTCAGCCTGTGGAGACAAGCAGAGAGAAGGCAAATCATGCTACTGATTTTATAACTGATTATTTACTGATTATTATTATTCCCAAGGCTTGACTGAGAAGAGATTTACCCTTTGTCTAAATTACTTAGAATAAATGAATTAGAAAAAATAAAATCTGAAAGATGAGCATACTCCTGTAGTGCATGACAGAATATGGTACAGATCTTTGACGCTCTACCTTTGTCTTGCAGGGTGAGCATATGTAAGGCCACAATAGGAAACAAATGTCAATGTTGTGTTACTCCACAACTGTAACTGCTAATCACCCTTAACAACTGGCACAAAAAGAACAAAGCTGCCCAGAATTTCAATGTGCAAAGAGAACACGATAGTTCAATAGATATTTTATTCATGCAATATCTAATCATGTGAAGGTCACCAACGTGAGCTTCAATGCTCAATGCTCCCCATTGAGTAGTGAACTGCAATGTAATGTTTTTTATCTTTTATTATTTTTTTTTTTTAAGCTGTCTGTTTATCTTGTACCATTTTTTCCCCTAGTATTCATGCAGAAATGAAAGTTAAGCTGGTCAGAAATGGAAATTAAACTGGTATAATACACTTCAATGATTATGCTGAATGATTGCAACGTATATGTAGTTCACATGCATCAGCCTACGATCTCTCAAAGCCATCCTATGTGTATCTTCCTTTTTGTAGGAGAATTTCATCCCTTCATTCACTTGAAGTATTATTACTTCTTCCTATCCACTATTTTGCCATTGGCATTAAGAGAGGAAGTGATTGTGTCCTACAGCACATGACTTTACCCAAGGCAGAACACTTATTTTTGCCTTTACATTACAGCACGAATATAGCATATGATGAATGCCTTCATGGTCAGTTTGGCTCTTTAGTCCTTTTAGCTTCCATTTGCACACAAAACTAATGGTTATTATTTGGCTCTTTTCTTTTGGATGGTTCTGCTGGTCTTTCCCTCTAGTGTCAACTCGCAGCTCCTGAGGTTCTTCCACCATCTCTTTTCCCAGCCCCTCATCCAGCATGGCCATGTTGCACCACCAGCCCCACCAGTGAAGCCAGCATCAGGCACAGCTCAGACACAAGGGAAAGCAAGGGATGCCTGCTGCAGATATAGCAGCATATGGAGGACAGTGAATTTGACAGCGGCCATCTCAGAGCTGGCCAAGATGACAAAAACCATGTTGAGAGCTTGTGGGTGGAAAAATTAGGGACAGGAACCAATAAGGGATATCTGGTGGTTGGGGTCTATTACAGGCCACCTGATCAAGGGGCTCTTGTGAGTCCTCAGCTAGGGCACTGCCTCCAGATCTGGGGTCTCCAGCACAGGAAAGATGGGGATTTTTTTGAGAGGTTCCAGAAGAGGACCACAAAAATGGTCAGAGGGCTGGAGCATCTCTCCTCACGAAGATAGGCTGAAGGAGCTAGGCTTGTCCCTGGAGAAGAGAGGGCTGCAGAATTAACTCATTACAGCCTTCCAAAACTTAAAGGGAGATTATAAGCAGGAGGGAAATAAACTCTTTACACAGGTAGACAGCAATAGGATAAGGCGGAATGATTTTAAACCAAAGGAGGAAAGATTTATATTAGATGCCAAGGGGAATTTTTTCTCTGAGAGGGTGATGAAGCTCTGGAACAGGCTGTCCAAAAGAAGTTGTGGATTCCCCATTCCTGGAGTTGTTCAAGGCCAGGTTCAGTGGGGTCCTGGCAGCCTGATCTATCTTGATTCAGCAGCTGGCAACCCTGCCACAGCTGGGGGTTGGAACAAGGTGATCTTTGAGGCCTCTTCCAACCCATCTGACACTAGGATGCATTTTTCCACATCTTTTTCATGATGCAAACCCTAAGTTGCTACAAATGTGTAATCTTCCTATCCATTATTGCAGATATTTCATACTATTTAATACTTACTGATAAACGTCAAATGTTTTAATAAGTTTATTTTAACATGTTTAAATCTCATGTTACTTTTACTGTTAATATTTCTACTCCACATTTTTTTTTCAGTGTATTTACTTATGCTGTAAAAACTCCAGAAAATACCATAGTACAACATGAGGGCTTTAAAAAACCTTTTTCAATGGTATAATCATATAAGTACTAACTGAAACAGAACAAGCATAACATGGTTTACCAACCGTTTTATATCTGTAACACAGAAATCATGGTAAAAATAATTTAAAATATTTCAATATAATCTGGTATGAGTAAACTCTCAAGGACCCCTGTCAATGAACTTTGAAAGCAATCTATAGCCTTCATAAATAAAGTCCATGTGCCTCTTAAGTAATTTATATAGTTTCTTCAATGGAAATAAGTCACTTAATCATCGAACATGCATTTAGTTTATTTTAAGGGTTAACCTTTCATTATAAAACATTTGCTAGGGCTTATAAAATAAAATACTAATCCATTTAGAATGAAATGAGTAATCTTCAAAATAAAAAAACACATTTGTAGTAGTTTGACAAAGAATAATGGCAAAACTATTTATTTGCTATGAACATGGGGATGTTAACGCAAGACAAAATCAAAATCTCCCCAAACCAATTATTCCACTTAAAAAACTATCTTTAGCACTGCATCATTCATAATACATTTTGGATAGAGAATATCCAGAGGATAAATATTTAGAATTGCTTATTCCCATGCAGTACATAGAGCCCCAGACAAAATGACTGGCTGCTTTCAAACCTACAAGTGGAGGAAGAAGCCCTCCCAGATACTTTGCCTAAAGAAACTCTCCTCCACATCAGTTTTTGTGAATTTTGGCTGTCATCTCTCCTATGAAAAATATAAATACAGTGTCATACCACAATACTGGGTAGTACTTTTTTCACACACAGAATTTAAATTTCACAGAAATAAGATTTCACTCTTTGGAGCAGTAACTTATTAGCCAATCTTTTAACAAATTATTTCAATGTTAATACCAAATCCTAGAGTTGCATTTTCCATTTCTCTATCATAGTTTCCAAGAGCAGTTTAGCTAGAGAGATACCAAGTTACTTCTTCACCTTTTAACAATATCAGTGTTGCCTCTTTACAGAAGGGACACCTCACTAAAGTCAAAGCTACTTCAGTCTTTTAAAACAAGCTCACAATAAAAAAGGAAATTGCTTTCAACCCTTACTAGATAGCTTCTCATTTGCTCTAAGGATAGCAAAGATAGAAAGTAAAGCAGGAAGTCTTTGCTCATTGCCATATATTCCTCAGTGTGAAAGCACAGCCCTACATGCATAGCAGCATCAGGGACTCAGAGTTTGAAGCATGCAGTGATATTTCGTATTTCCATATTGAGACACACAATCTCCATTTTTCCACACAATTTCATTTAGTATTATTAAAATTTTATACTACGTCACATTGTCACTTTCCATAGGAAGAAGAAAAAAATTATTTGAAGCAACAAAAGAACAACACAACAATAAAAAAAAAAAAACAAAACAAAACACCAAAAGATTAAAAAAAAAAAACCCATAAACTCTCATTACCTAGATTGATTTACTGGCTTACTGGTGAACTGATGGAAATATTTAGTAAATATGCCTTCAAGAAATTAAACTCAAACTTCACACAGAAGCCTGGTAAGTATCTCATCTAAATGAAAACTTCTAGATGTGATCTTGACCCTCAGAAACCTGCATTTCAAAGCACAGAGCACCTCAGTGCTCCATAATTCCAGTGTGACTGCACAACCACGCAAAAATGGATCAATATGTGGAGAAGTTCACTTGCTTTACTACATCAAATGTAAACAGCTGCTAATTAAGTTTTCTGGAAACTCAGTGTTCTGCTGATATTTTAATATTTTTTATCCTGTACCTGTTTCTCTTGATATTAATAAAATAACAGAAAAATGGACAGCTGATATGCCTAAGCACAAGTCTAGCATCTTACTAGTGGAGACCTCTGAGCAGGGGACATAGAAACCATGGGGTCAAACAGAACTCTAGAGGAAAAATAAGTAGCAAGACCTTTGCTTTATTCTGGTAGCCAGTTTTGTAATGATTGTTTTTTCTTTCTGAATTGTTATCAAAAGAAAAAAAGGCTTCTGTTACTAAATGAGGAAAACCAGGAATTTGTGATACCTTGTGAAACTACCAGAAAAAAGTCACTTCCAGGTAGTTCATGCGGCATTCAAAGAGGTGCAACCACCTGGTGCATCTGTTCCTCACTGCTAGCCATCACCACAACCCAGAGACCTTTCTCACACCACTGAGCAAGTACCAGTTTCCACAAAATCTATGCATTAAGGGCACTGCACTAAAGATCAGGCTGTATTATTCTGTAAACACAGCTCACTCATGCTACTTTTAACATGGTAGTATGTATTCTTTCAAAGCAATGCTGGCAAGAAGTAATTTACTAGAAAAATAATTTCATTGAAACATTTAGCAACATTATTGCATTGAGTAAGAAAAAAGCAGTATGTAGTCACTGACCACGGGACTGTGGATCTGTTACTTCTGCTCTCTATGCAGGTACATCGCTGTAGTAAGTTGGTGTTTATCTAATTTCTTCCCCTCTGTACATGCTCTGACAATGTGTCTTTATTCATAGTGAGGATACATTTTCCCTTTCTCACAATTAAACTGGGATTTTCACGCTTGCACTTTACACTACCGGTTTTAGTCAAGTTGTTTGTTTCACTTAAGATGTCGTCTCTGCTTGCTTTATTCCCTGAACTCTGAGAATGGCATTTTACAGTTTCTCTGTGTACCGTCTTAGGAAATTAAGGATTTGTTACACTGTGAATCTGAGACTAGTAAAAAGGCACAAAAAGTTCACTGTTTCTCAATTAAAATGAGTTTGTTTCAAGTCAATATTTCTTCAGTTACAGATTTACTGTACGCTACCTGCTAGTATTTACATAATATACAGTAATTGCTAAGAGACATGTTGAAAATATACCATTAGTATTATTTACTCCAGGAATCCAAGTGCAGAAACCAAAACATATCATGAATTTTTAATATTTTTTCATGAAACAATGACCTTCTTTTTGCTTCAGTTTCAAATATGGCAAAGAGAAGGTCATTGAGCTGAAATATTTCTTGTATACAGCAAGAGTCTGATCCAACAGCCTTTGCAAAAGTAAAAGTCCCATTGACTTATGTTAAATGTAGCACTTTTCTTACAAGAGAACTGCAAATTCAAGCACTAATTAGGTCCCTGGACAGAGTCTCAAAAGCACTGGTAAGTGAACCTAGGAAGCACTGATACTGTGCAATCTAAACACTATAAATAAGGCAGTAACAAAGCTGAATACAGCAAAGTTCACAGCCCCATCCTGTGAATCTGTATTAACATAAATGACCTTACTCATACACTGAGTTAAATATGGGAACAGTTAAAGAGATTACAGATTAGATCTTTATTCTAAACAAACATAGTCTTCTGAATTTTCCAAAATGGAACATATAAGCATGGTCTTCTCAACTGAATTTTAAAAGGATCTGAAAAATAGCTCCTTTGCCATTTACATTTGACTTACGGATACCAGTCTGCAGCTTCCTGCCACAGACAAACGTACACACCCACACTGTCGTTCCCAACACCACACACAGGTAGGGTTTTTGGTTGCTTCTTTTCCTTTGTTTGACTTTTGTGTTTGATAATACTCTGCTTACTACAGCTGTACTTTAATTCTCTGAATATTAAGTATTTCACTCTTACAAAATATAATTGCCCACACCATTTCTGCTCGCTACACACCATTTCTACATTCACAATACCTTATAAGCCTTGCACTACTTTTACTAAATACACTTAGAGCAGCATTTGGCACTTTCATATTTCCTACCCCAAACCATCACAAGAAGAGTCAGAAATCTGAATTCCAGGGAGATATCCACATGCCTTTCAGAATGAAAGGACCAAAAATCCCTGTCACTGCTCACATCTCCCTCATGCACCATAAGGAAAAGGACTTAAAATGAAATAACTGGTTTTAGTTTTAAAATATTAAGATTACTGCTTTCCAAAGTTTCAAAAACCTTTGTGTTAGAAAGATTGGCATGAACAGGATGGTGCTACAATTGGAAAGATTGGCACAGATGAGACAGTATTAGAAAAGGAAAGGTGCTCACCTATCTCCAAAGATCAAGAACTCCACAGGGGACCAAAGAACTTTCCCCAGTGGCAGCCAGTCTTAAAAGAGAGGTGCAGCCAGGCTCCACCCCTGCTGGTCACACAGCTGAATTGCCTTCACCTGTCCTCCCCGGGCTGTCCGGTCCTTTCCCCAGGTGCTCCATCAGCAGTTCAGGCTGTGACTCAACAGTTCTCACACACTTTCTAAAAATGCAAATGCATCTGTAAAAATTACAGTTGATCTCACTACTTCCAAGATTCTAAGTTCAAGAAAACTAAATGCAGAGCCAAACCAAGCCAAAACATTTACTTTCTGAATAGTATCAGACAATGTTGGTTGTGCTGTGTTGGTCTCCTTGCTAACCAGCATTTCTAACTCAGCGGCAAATGCAGCTGATAATTCTGGATCGTACATTGTATGGTGACCCTTCCAGGCTGGCTAGGCTGACTTACATTAGCAAGATGACACACTATTCAGGAAAGAGTTTTTGCTTTAATTTTTTTCTCTGCATAATTTTCCTAGAAGCTTAGACATACTGCTTTGTAGGAAAACACATTTTATCTTTTTTCCTCAGACTGAATAACAAACTGAAGATGGCATGAAAGCAATCCACTCAATACCCTTAGCATAAAGGTATTATGATATCATTGTGGTTTGAATGAAGGCATATAGAGAAATTATTATTTTTCTTTTACGCAGACAAATGACTTCTGTCACTCACTTTTAGTGTACGAATGGAATACCACCCATTTTCAGCCATCCTGCAAAACACCAGTTTCTAGATGATACAGTAGCTGGTCTTATTATCATTGTCAATAGTTTCATTTGGCAGCAGGCAGCTAATTCTTTTCATGTGCTAATGATTAATCAGACAAGTCTACTTACTAATGTATCAGAATGCATTAGAAATATAGGTAATGAGGGACAGAATATCAATTTATATATAAACCAACTGCTCTTACACTGAATACATATTGACTCAAGTCAAAGAATAAAGTAGAAAATGTAATTAACATGTATGCCATTAAAAAGTATTAAAAGAATTTTAAATTGTCTTAAACCATGATTTGATTAACTCCTCCACAAGTGGAAATGGATGTCACAGTTAAATTTTCCAGCAAACACCAAAAAATGTCTCCACTACCACAGTACCTGTAGTTTTACTAGGAAGCATTCTAACATGGCAGCACAAATATTGTATTTTCATTCTACATCTCTAAGTCCCAGAAGCAGGTCTGTGAATGTAAATACGTGCTGATTGTTAATATTAAAGACATTAAAATGGGATACATGCTTCAGTGGAACACCCCAACTACTAGAAAATTAACTAGGAAATAGCTTCAGGGTAAAGAGATGTGCTGAGAGTTTGTAGCAGCTCTAGGAAATAGGGAATTGTCCTCTCAGTACAGTATTGATGAGACAAATGACTACGTGGAGCCCTTTGTCAGTTTTTGTGTTAGCAGCACGCTGTTTCTGGGCAGGTTTGAATGCAGAGTGTACTCCTGCCCCCTTGTCTGTATTCTGGTAGAATTATGCTAGTATTAAACAGCTATCACCTACTAACTGCAAATCTAAAAGAATAAATCTTATTTACTCTGATTATTCTGTAGTCATTATTTACATCAACTTATCACATTTCCCAGAGGACATGTTAAACAGGTATTTTTTTGAGGTCTGGCACAGTTAGTACACAATACTACTCATTCTTAGTCCTGCACAAAATATTTCTGCTTAATTTACTGCATTCATTACTACCACTTTCCTTTTGCTCATAAATGTTGCGTCTCTCAACACTGATATTTTTTGGTGAGGACAGAGGGGCACTGGAAAGGAGGGAGGAGTCCAACATGGGAATAATTGCAAACATTAAAGGTTTGAGGCAGAATCCAAAATCTTAAATGTAATTTCCAGAAAAAAAAAAACTGCTCTAATTTCTTAGAGGTAAATATTAGAAATCCAGAGGTTATAATCCAAAGAGACTTTTGCTATTACATATTTGAATACCACAACTGTTTTAATAATCACAGCAATGTATCTGCATTGTGCTATTTGAACAGTGCTGCCTTCATTACCAATGCACATAGGAATATTAACTTGTATGAACAGTTATCCATCTTGACACAGGCTCAGGCTACGTCTGAATCTGGACTGTCCATTTAAGAATTTAGAGCTTAATACCAAATACTGTTATGCTGTCTGAAAAGTCAATATTGAGAACTGGCTCTTATAGTCCTTCTTTGGGTATCTATAAATTATTTGTTGCAATTTTGTAATATTTTTTTAAATGAATGCAACAGCTCAAAATCAAATAGAAATTTTATCAAAATGGTTATGTAGAGTTAAGGCTGAGAAACACATATTGAGCAAAAAAAAGAAAAACAATGAAAATTGTATTAACTGTGCCATTTACAAAATAAAAAGCACCAAATTATCTTTATCTCCAACTAAAAGTGAAATAAGGCTAGCCACTGGAAAGTTGCCTCGAATCAACACATGACGATTACGCCCTTGAAATTTTCAAGTAGTTAACAAATTATGAAAACTGAATTTGAGTTTTCCTTCAAAGGGCTACACTGGGATAAGAATTCTTGTCTCCAACAGAGTTACTGTGCCCCATTACGCTGCAGCCGACAGCGTGAGAATTTTTCCTGTTGGGAGCGAAGTAAAACACGCTCCTGAAGTGCGTTCCCCTGAGGTATTCTGGAATAACTCCACACCTTGACTGCTATATTGGGTTAAACAGCCCTATTTAAGTGTACAGCACCAGCTCCTTTTTAGTTTTGTTTTTGTTGTGGCGTAGATACAAAGACCTTTAATACTCAGATTCATTAATGAAATTATGAAAAATAAAGCTGGGAAGTATCACCGTAGCAGGTGAGAAAATTTCCTGAATTCCTGAATATGAAAATACGTATACAAAATACAAATATGAAAATACAAAGGAAGAATGAAAATTCCAATACAGCTTTGATTCTACATGACCTTCTTTTACAGACAGTTTCATCATATTTGAAGCTATTGTAAAATTGTATTTAAATTTATGTAGACAAAAAGCACAACTGAAAACAGAGCCCAGCAGTAACTGACAGGATATTTGGGGTGATAGCCTGGTGCTTAAAGAGAAGAGAACTAATGGCCACTCTGTGCATGCACGCAGATAAACATAATAGCTGCTCAACTTTATTCCTAATACATAATATGCTGAATACTCTCAGGAGAGCTATATCCTATATGGAGGATAGGCTGACGTTTGCTAAAAATGAAATAATTTTCATAGTGCTGCTTCAATATGGATAAAATTTTCAGAATACAACAATCTTCTGTATTCCTCTGATAAAAGCTCTTCTTTGGGGATGTCTAATGCTGCTTCTTACTTGGTGTTCAATAGAAACCAGTCTATAACGCAATGCACTCCCTTTATGTGATGTTTAGATATGAGATTGATCTCAGAGGACACCCTGGAGTTCTGAAAGTAGGATTATTGGATTTTGTGGCTTTCTCAGATGTCAGAGATCTTTAAACAGTGTCTTGCAAAGTTGCTACATCCCAACTGTCTGTGAACAGCTTATGAACTCATCAGAGAAGATAGTCTCCATGTTAATTAGACTTTAAGGGGGAGATGCAGCTTCCATCTCATCAAATTTAATACAAGGACTTTCACATGCTGCAGTTATTTACTTAATCAGCTGGCTTTTAAAAAGATATTCTATTGGCATGAGAGAGAATTCAGAGTTCAGAGCAATTGAAATACAAAAGGCACTGGTTAGCACAGATTTAGAAGCTGTCCCTTTCACTTTCTTCCTCTGAAAAGACACTAGACACTTGTTGAACAAGGAGAAAATGATTTATTAGCATTTTTAGATTTAAAAACAGCTGTACATATCGTCTCTTCTACATAAGCAAGTTTGGATGGAGTTGAACTGATAATGTGTACAATGTCTGC
The DNA here is from genome assembly GCF_019232065.1 of Centrocercus urophasianus. Taxonomy (NCBI): domain Eukaryota; kingdom Metazoa; phylum Chordata; class Aves; order Galliformes; family Phasianidae; genus Centrocercus; species Centrocercus urophasianus. The sequence goes on along the minus strand of NW_024884755.1, from coordinate 3,293,039 downwards.
CATTTGCTGTCGAAAGCTGTTAGAAACAAATGTGGTCTTAGAATTAATTGCTGTCTGCATGAAAAAGGGAGATGATGAGCCTAAATGTGGACATTTCACTACTTCAGCTGGGATAGGTGGACAAAGTTATTTCTGTTTTAGGGACAATGTGAGGTTTTGACACTTTCTTACGTTCCAGTTGAAACCAAAAACATTTCAGAATTGCCTGGTGAAGAGATTTAGAGCTCTGCCAAGCATCAGGTGATGGCAAGAATGCCTGTGCCCCCCGAGTGCCAACTGCCCATAGCCAAGGGCCTGACCTTCAAGACCTGCTGTGTGCCTAGGCTTCGTGGGCAGCCCAGCACTCTCCTTGCTAGTCAGAATTGTCCCTGAGGTGATAGGAATTGAATTATTTAATTGTAATCAATCACAGAGTACTGGCATTTGCCAGTCTGGACTTTTTAAAGTTTCAACTTTAAGAATTTACAGCCATTCCCCTTCCTGTTTTGCTTCTACTTCAGCATTGGTCTCAAGGGGGCCAGTTCTGGCAAAAAGCAGGAGCCTGATTTCTGCAGTCAGATTTCAAGCCTGATGCCAGAAGCAAATCTAGTGAATGTGGCTTTAGGTGACCTCCTACTGTAGAGAGTTAGAAGCGTGAAAGAGCCTTACTTTTTATTGAGCTTTAATAAAACATTTTGGAATCCTTTCCTAGGCAATTTCTTATTCTACTTAAAGCATGCACAGTGGCATCAGAGGCACAGCTATTATACAGCATTCATGGCATACAAACTCCGTTCCAGAATTAGACACAAACAGAACTCATCTTCCATAATTTACAAAATATCTCACAACCTTAAATTGATTTTAAAATAGGTGTTTTGTCTATCAGATTAATCTAAAGAAAAAAAAAAAACGCTCATTAAAAATTATAAAAAGACGGAATATTCATAGAATCATTTGGGTTGGAAGAGATCATTAAAGGCCTTCTAGTCCAACTCCCTGCAATGCACAGGGACACCCACATCTCCATCAGGTGCTCAGAGCCCATCCAGAATGACCCTGAATGTTTCCAGTGATGGGGCAGCCACCGCCTCTCTGGGCAGCCTGTTCCAGTGCCTCACCACCACTGTAAATCATTTCTTCCTTATGTCCAGTCTAAATCTCTCCTCTTTTAGTTTGAAACCATTTCCCTTTGTTCTATCACTACAGACCCTGCTAAAACGTATGGCCCCCTCCTTCTTATTGCCCCCCTTTGGATATTGAAAGGCTGCAATGAGGTTCCCACAGAGCTTTCTCTTCTCCAGGCTGAACAGCGCCAGCTCACTCAGCCTGCTCTCGTAAGGGACGTGCTCCATCCCTTGACTTCAGTGAGTATTTTTCTCAGTTACAGAATCATAAAGTGCATTGCTCCTTAAAATGCATCTGTTAACAATATGCACATTGGTTTATTGCCTCTCCCTGCCCAAAAGATATACAATTTCTGAGAGACAATCTTTCAAAACACAAATGTTGCTATGGAAAAATGAAATATAATATACATAACTGTTACTTATTTTACTATAGTAATGTAAATCCTTGTTCAAAGCTATTATAATAATTTCATAGAAATAATTACCCACTGAGCTAATAACTCTAGTTTTATGGACCATGTATGTAAACTAAAAGACTAATGCTCTTCACATAGTTACATGCTATATATAAACATGCAAATTAAAGGTCTAATTCAAAGAACAGGTAGAAGAAAAAAAAAAAAAAAGGACTTTAAAAAAGCAAAGACAAAGAAAACAAATCTTTTTCTTAGAGATATGAACATTTGTACTGATGGCTTATTGTAAGCTATGTCCAGAATGTGAAATGTGTTTACTTCAGACTTTTTGGCTGGTCATTTCTATTTTATAGGTTTTTCACTCTTATTGCTCCACTGGAAAAATCCGGCTGTTTAAAGTCTACCATAACTTTGTTAGAAGGGTGCTGCAAGACACCAGAGAGTTACAGAATTCAGACAGTACATGGTAAAACAGAGATGTTACTATTATTTTTTCTCCCCACAAGGAAAAAAAATAAAATACTGAGACAGCTTTTATAGCAACGAACCAGCAAAAAAAAAAAAAAGATTTATTCAATAATCATATCAACATCATATGCCTGGAACTTGAGATATTCTCATTTAACATAAAAACTTTTCCAACACAGTCTTTGCATATGGTTAGTCTTGTAGGCTGATATTTGCACTTGCATCTTTAAGAGACTTATAGCCTACTATGTCAGTCACTTGTGAATACTACAATTTGATCTTCTAAGTAGGCCTGCATAAACAAGTGGCCAGATACAGGCAAGCGTGCAAAAACTTACAGTACCTTAAAGCTAGCATAAACAGACAAAATAAAGTCCTGAAGACTGGGAGTGAATGGGCAGAGTCTCATTTCACAAGCATGTTAAAGTTTAAAGAAAAATTATACTAAAGGACTCAGTTTGCTCCTCTAGTCTGGGCTTTGTGACCAGTAGTGGAGGGAGTGTTCACTCATCCAAGGACGTATTTGATAACAGAGGCTTGATAAAGAGAGAATTTCCTACAAGCCTGTGCCAAGGATAACAACATTGACAGAGGCAGATGGTTCAGGACAGATATCAACAAATCCCACTCCAAATATATTGATAAATTCTACTTCAGTGAGAAAATAAGATAACTTGTCCGTATCTTGGAACTCTGAGTAGAGCTCTGCCTTTTGTTATCCAAGGACAACTCATATCCATCATGATAAATGGCTTTAAAATAGAGAGTAGTATTATCATCTTAACATACGGAAATGAGCAGGTGTGAAGTCAATAAGAACGATGTTTTTTCATCCTGAAAATGTGGGCTTATCAATGCAGAAAGCAAATTCAGGCAATGGTGTAAAGAGGCAGGTATAAAGACAACTGCAAGGGAGAAAGGAAAGGGGAAAAATGAGAGGGGAAGGGGAAAGGACATTGAAGAACTCATGGGAGAGAACCCATTAAGGAAAAAACTTACATCCTAGCGTGAGAATAAAAAAAAGCCTTGGTTTCAAGGAGGGTGGAACGATATCCAGAAAGTCCTATAGGGTGAGGCACTGGACACAGCCCACAGTGCAGTCCCGTCAAATAGCACTACAACTACTGGAAAATGGTTCAACTTTTTATTTGAATATCTTCCTTAGCCCTCCACCCCTAGTAGCTTCTCTCTTGTGCAGTATTCTAATTGTCTGCACTGATCAGACAGCTTTGGCAAGAGGCTATCTAAAACATAATATATGTAATCAGTTTTATTATTTTGTAGCGCTTGCTAAAGGCTTTGTTTAATGAGACTGATAATGATATTGGGAATACAAGGAGTAGTAGTAGAAACTACAAGAAAGGCAGAATGTTCAAAGTTTGGAGTGCATTTGCCTTAGAGCATCCCTTGGCTAACTGGCTAGTGCAATTGATGAATGTGCCAGGCTTCCAATTGCAGTCAGGGCAAAAGGAAAGTTGTTAAGTAGTGTTCATATGTCAGCTTCGATGGCCAGAATACCATACCACAAAACCAAAATGCAATTCAGCACGACTGGCAACAATCCATCAAACAGGTCGAAAATTGAATGAACTTAGAACAAAATTATCCTTGGTCGAAAGGGAGTAGCATTCCTATGGGTTACAGTAAGACACTTCAGCAGAGTGCTTGCTTGCAGCACACAGCAACCATGGCCTGAGCTCCAGCTTCTACCACTCTCAGAGCTTTTGTAAACACTTAACATTTCATAACAGTTACAGTTTTACACAATATTTCTAAACTACAAAAAAATATACAAGTTGCATTGACTCCTGCTCTTTATAAAGACAAGCTAGAGCAGATGATACAGACGTACTCAGGACTTATTTTTTGATAATTTAAAATCTGCTCCACCTGATGCCCCTGTGTTGCACTCAGAATTCAATCACAAAATAGGGAACTGGAATATTTTGTGCACGATGCTATGCTGGTACACATAATTTCTTCTCTAGTTCAGTCTAAGCTGAGATATCCCTTAGAAGCTTTAGAAAAAGGCATCAGCAGAGAAACTGAGGAAGAATGTCAAGAACTTGTAAATAAACAGCTGGCTGGCAACATATGTATTTTCTTCTATATTTTTCAGGTGCCACAACCTACAATCTATATCTGCCAGCCTTGTAGCATGCAGCATAATTTAACTGTAATTGATAATGTAAGGGCAGATGGAGAGAAGTGTCAGCTCCTGCTCACATCCTCTGGGGATGCTACAGAAATCAAAGCAGATGGTCCAATTGCTTCTTATTTATGTGTTGCTGCTAGCTCCTCTGCTTGCAGGATAATGGATCATTATTGCCTGCTGTGCACAAACACCAATATGCTTTTAAATCTGGTTTTCAAACCCTATGAAAAAGCACCATATTTCATATTAATTTGTGAAGCTGCACTTAACAGGCTCCACTGATTTTAATTTATAGCATTTAAAAGAAAAAGGGTTCATACACTGATTTTTTTCTTCATAAAATAAGTGATCAACTGCGATTTCCAGCAAAATCACAGACTAGGTATCTGATCATACATTCTTAGAGAATACACAGTGGTTTTATTTATTGACTAGTCTTTGATAACGAAGGCATAGCTCCTTAAAATGATAATTTCAAATGATTACTTCAGATGTATATCAGATGAGATACAGAGTTGTCATCTTAAACACTCTGTTTACCCAAGAGCACTCATGAACTCTCTCAGAAACCTCTGGACAGACATGAGGATTCCTGCATGTTAAATACATGACAGAGATCTCCAGCGATTAAAACGCTCATGGCTTTACACTTGACTGTGTGTACAGTCCATGTAAATGGGTGGTATCTTCTTTAATGCATTGCAGTAAGTTTCAGTGAGTTTAAAACAATGTTTTGCAGCATGACAAGTATTAATTTGCTTTGGCTACTATAGCATATGACAAAGTCACTGCTTTGCAAAACACGATGGCCAGCTGCGGCGACCCGCTGCTCTCTTGAAATGCAAAATGTGGAATGTTCATTGACACTACCTTTAAAAGTATGGATGACAATATAAGTAGAATGGTTTTGCAAATACTTAGTTTCAAACTTCAACTCGTATTATGTTGTTTTGTTAGTTTTAAGAAGGCTGATATCAAGAGCAAACTATAAAGTGAGTTTACTATCACGCAATAATTAGCCTTATTATCACCTGCAGCATCTAGAGGCTTTTACAACTCAGCAGATATTTTTATAAGTTCAGAAAAGCTGTCAGAGCTTTGAAAGGAGAAGCTGTCAGTCAGTGCAGCTGTGAGCAAACCAGTGAGGGAATACAGTAAGGCTCTTTCCAAGCAAAGAGCCAAAAAGGAAAAATTTCAGTTTCAGTTAGTCCACCACTTATCCTACCCTCAAGACGAATCAGTGAATGATTAACAGAAGACAATTTTCAGTGTATTATGTAATGTTTAATTAATCCATTAATCTGCTAAAGTGGTTAGATAATCTGATGGCTGCAATTGATATTGAACCTGGGTTTTATTTACTACCAGTTTAAATAGGTGTTGTTGTGATTTGATTTTAGGTATCAGGTTGTTTTTTTCAACACTGTATTCCAATGTGATTCAAGCAAGAATTATGGATTTTGAACAGGGAACATATTTCACTCTCTGATGAGGCAAACTGCCACTGACTGATGATGGTTTTGGAAGAATTTAGCAATCGCCTTCAGGACCAAGGTGAAATGAAAGTTGAGAAAAAGCAACTTCAGATCAGTGGTGACAAGCAAATATTGTGGGTTGGTTCAGGTACCTTTCAGAACCAGCAGAAACTAGTTTAGAATATTTTTTTTTGTATGTTAAAGGCAGCTATGGCAATAACAACGCTTTAATCCCTGGAAAGCTGTATGTTTGGCAATCAAAACTTGTTTGATTATTTATTGTAAAAGATCTCAAAGCAATTAGGGTATGTCTCTTTGAAAATACAGGGAATTTTTACTGACTACATTGTGATGTGAGCTTTGTTATATTAATCTGAACTCATATAACTATGGATTTGAATGAAATGTCCTCCTTTTCCTCTACCGTAGGAGGAACGATGTTGGTAATGTGGTAGAAATTAAAGAATAGAGTCTTAGATGCACATTTAGGGATGTGTTTCTATTGTATTTCTAATTAACATCTTCCTACAGCTTATTTGAGAGATTTACTTATAACTTCAAATTATAGTTTGATACAGTTCAGGGGAGTTTTATGTTCTGTTTCCCGCACTTTAGTTTTTTTCTCAGTGATGCTACCCTTGTGTCTCTCTAAAATCTTGACAGTGGTCATGAGAGTGTTGTTATTTCAAACCCACTGCTGCAAAACAAATTTGAAAATTGTCAGCCTGCAAAGCATCTTCTTTTGCAGTCTGTTATTCTTCTCATCGTTTACTTTTGTATCTACAAAATCAATGGACTCTCAACACTTCCAGTGACGCTAGCAATAGTTTTTCAGCTGTGGTCTCATATATAGATTTTGTAAGGTCAGACTACCATCTATCAACATCTCTACGCACTACACTGAATATGTTGATACTGTATCCTCCTGTAAGCAGCAATAGGTACCTCGACCAAATATTTGCATTTCTGAGTTTCATATCTGACCTGAAATTTGCTTTATGCTTGGGTTTTTTTGTTGACAATGTATCTCTCAGTACTGTGGAGATATAATGTAGTTTACGCCAGATGCATAATTATGTAGTAACAGTCCTAGAGAAATATAATTATACTTGCTGGAATATCATTAACAGCAACTGAACAGCATTCTAATGAATTTTCTCTGGAGTACTTTATTATGAGAATTTCATAAGAGATGACCTCTTCAAAACGCTACTATATGTAAGAACTTTCCAACCTCATACAGTCAGCACTTTCAAGCTATCCTGTGCAGCAACACAGCTTACATTACATTGGACCATTTTATCTCTGCAGCTGAGAAGGAAGCTGACTGCTAGGCAATGGGACAGGTTTTAGACTCTCTTTTGGTGGAGCAAGCCCTGCTGTAACAAGCCCCTAGAGCTACTACTATGAACAGGGGGGTTTCCCAGGGGCAAGATGTAAGCACAAGGACTGGGAATCTCTCAAAGCAGCACTTAAAGAGGGAATTAAGGGGTGACTAAGTCATGTTGAGCTCTGGCACATGATAGATTTCACTCAGTGCAAATATGCATTATAGTGCTGGAAGAGTACAGTACAGTTAAGTTGCTGGAACAAAGATACTGCCCCTAACTCACAGCTTCTGCACAGTAGGCAGTGGAACTGCGCATTGAATAATCTTTATTAATAAATATACTTGGATCCTTACCTAGGCACTTAGATTAATTTCAGTTCTTGGTTTTCTGACATATTAAAGAAACCTCAGCTAGAAGATGGCCTTTATAACCTCTATCTTCAATTTTACTATCCTCTCACCTATTATTACAATATAAAAACTTTTATGTTTGAGTTTCACCAAACCATTCACCATTTTTTCACCTGAAAAAATGAAATTCTGTTTTGATGACACAAGTGTGAATTGGAAATACTTCATGGTTTGCAGAAGAGTCATTTCTAAATTGAAGCTGCAGAGCAAAGTTTGTCTCAAAGAGTTCAAATCCTAAGTACTAAAACACTTTTTTTCCCCCCTCCCTTGTTTGTGGGCCTCACGTTAACTGCCCGGACGTTGCTGTTCCTGAGTTGGAACAGTCCTGCAGTGGAGAAAAGGAAATTAAAATTTCTGCTGGACACATGAGAAACTAAACAAAAGTTTTCCGAGAGCAGTGAACTGCAGTGAAAATTTTGACAGAGTATGAATTTATTTAGTTCCTTGTCTATAATCCAGAAATAGTCAGACAGTAACAACAAAGAGTTTGATTTGGTAATCGGATTTTTGTTTCTTAAATGGTCTTGGGTTTTCCTGGCAGTATTGGTTGGAATTTATTATGTTTTCAGAGGAAAACACACTTAATATTTCAGCCTTAAATATTTCCCTTTGACTTGAAGTTTATTGATTTGAAGTACAATTATGACAATATTTTCATGTTTCAATGCCGTTTGTTTTATAATGATGATGAAATATCCTAACACTTCAGTCAATAATACAGTATTAATTTGCGATAATTGAAAACAGTTTTTTGTGAATTAGGTAAGAAGAGAAAATCTACTAAGGTTAGTGAAGAAATTAGGAAGACCTACAACACACCTTATTTCAGATGGGAAGTGAGTAACCAAGAAACTAGCAAGCACTGGAAGGCTTTTCCAGATCCTTCTGAGTGGCAGAGCAAACAGGAGTGTCCTGGGGTGAGACATCCCAGTCCTGCTGCCTGCTGGAGATGGGGAGGCAATTAACAGCAGAGCTTGCTCTCAAAGAAAGCATTTAGCCCTTAGTTAGCAGAGGTGAGATAGAAGCAGGGCACTTGGTGGCTTGAAACTGCAATGAAAAGTGACTCAACAGCAAAACTCAGGCAACTGAGTTTTGGGCAAAGCGTTCCTGTGCTGCAGGCCCAATCCCCATACTGTCTTGCATGGTCTTTGCGTGAGCAGGGAGTGCCTGACAGCCTCCAGCTGCATGATACAGGATAGCTTTTCATAATAGAAGAAAATTGTAACTGCGTGCATGTAAGCAATTCTTCAAAATTAATAGAATAGTGTGTATAGTTACTCATATGATTAAATTTTCAAGGCATTCAGAACAATCAATTTAATGGTGCCTAAATATAAAAACCATTAGATTCTCTAAAACTGTTATTTTGAATACTTAAAAAATCAACAAAATGTTCCTTTTTGTAACAAAGAAACATTTGTTTAAAATGTTGAAGCATTTTCTCTGTCAGTGAGTAGACTCTTCAGTTCTTTCTGGTTAACAGAAATTTTGATTGTCAATCAAATGTTAAATCTCCATACTTACTATCCAAACAGTCACCTAGAATTTCTTCCCCTAGTCACGTTCCTGCCATAAAATAAATTAATGACACACTCAATCATTCATTTAGAACATGAAGAAATGTTCCTTAATAATAGTTTTCATATTAACCAGCTAAATTTGAAATATAATTTAACATCTATCTAATTAGAATAGTCACATACACTTATACAGTAGATGCTGAAATAATTTCTCATAACATCAGCAGAGACTTTCTGTAGCCTGGAAGACATGCCAATAAGTTGCCAATAACTCACAACTCAATAGCTCAATAACTCGAGGCACATAAAGTCAACCAGACTGCTGACGAGAGAAAGAACAAGATAAAACCCTTGAGGTCGTCCCTAATTTTAAAAACAATTCTTCTTTTTTCCTCAGAAACTTGCTGTGATGTGGAGCTGCCTCTTTACACATTTGGTTTGCTCTCAGGGTCTCCCAGACAGAGAGAGAGAGAAGTTTCTGTGTGGTACTGGACATGCAGTGGAATGAATTCTGTGATGGAGAGATGTGGTTCTGACTTTTTAACAGTCTGTGAAGTCCTACCTCACACAGCTCATTGTGGCCATCAAGTAACCCAAGCACTCTGAAGGGCATTTCTCCTGAGCAACAACAGCAACTGAGCAGTTTTGACTTAATGCTTCACTGTGGTGCAACAACAGAGCAATAACAGGCAGTGCAGCTGTGAGCAGAGCAGCCCTGGGCTCTGACCTGCAAAGCAGACACACAGTGCCACAGGATGCAGCCCCCTGTTGCTATGTGGCTGGATAATGGCGTATTTTCTTACTGTTCTTGAGTACCCTATTTTTCTAAACTTCCTATTTCTCATTAGTTAATATTATACCAATTACGCTACAGAACTTTCTGGATGGCCTCCTACCATTTGACATCACAAGGAGTTTCAATGTGGAAGTAATCTCTGAGCTGCTCAACCCACTTTTAAAATCTATTGTGTCTGAGAAAGGCAGACAACAACTCCATATTTACCTTGCAATGTCTGCTATCATTTAACACAAAATCAGCTTAGTTTTAATTACTTTATCAGTAGCACTCAGTGATAGGAACTGCACCATGGGAACAGTTTTTACATCAACTTCATTTTCTTTCTACATGGAACAGCTTGTGTTATTCATTCACATGAGAATTAATGCTTTAACTTTAAAAAACGTGCTGTAGGAACCACAGTTCTGCTGATCTAGCAGCTAACACGTGGTCTGAGGTATTTTTTGTTTTGTTTTTTCTTCATTTACAGGGCTAGTGCTAAAGGTGTTAAACTCTGGGTCACCTAAACATCACCAGCAATTCATGACCACTCTGGGACTGTTTTGTTTTCTGACACAAAACGCTACAATTTACCATTACTAAGCTGCTAACACCTACCAGAATAATACCTGGAAAAGACTTGCTGCTAACACCTACCAGAATAATACCTGGAAAAGACTTCCTCTTTATTAAAGAGAAACATGTCATATTTTAAATATTACTACACCAAGATTATTTGCAAAACGTTTTTTTACTCATCCTGCCCTGCAGACACTGGTAAGTCTAGGCTGATCAGGCTACTTTTGCTAGTTCCATGATTTTCAAGTTGCTTTCTTAGCAACTCTACAAAATGTTTTGATAATCTTGAGCTCTGCCTATGCTAGAATTAACACCGTGGCTCTGACTAACCATTACATTTTGAATACGAGGCAGCTTGTGGCAGGCTGTAATTCTGGCTGCAATCAGGAAAGATTTTCTCATGACTTTTAAACAGGTAGGTGTGACATCAATTGATCTTTGCCTATAGGAGAACAAGACAAAAACAAAACAAATCAAAACAAAGAAGGCTCACAGTCAATCAAGGCTATTCTAATGAGAGCTGTTTTGTAGGCATGAAGCTCTTTTAGGTCCAAAAAGCAACCTGCGCCTCGTTCTTAAAACAGGAACTCCATTTTACAAACCAAAGGTTCTCTGCCACCTAGTTGTGTGGTTGTGTTTTGTTATTGCAATGCTTTGCTTAAAATGAGTTGCAATGCAGCAACCTGATTCAAAATTTAAAGGAACACAGGTAATCAGGTGATCTAAAGTGATTTAAAATATGATTTTCTATCTATTCAGGCACTACAGGAAAGCCTCAGAAATGTGAAATAGAGTGTAGGTTAAAATTATAGTTAGAGGAAATAAGCCCATTGCTTCATTTCACCTCGCCTTTCTTCTCTTCTCAGCTTCCCATTCCAGCATCTTCATGAACTGCAAGAGTTATGGACCAGTGTCCATAACACATGAAAGGCAGAAACTGAATTTAACCTCTGAGTCACACCATCGTATCTGTGGATTCTTTTCTTTCAGTAATAGTGCAGTTTGTCCTCTTCTAAAAAGGATTTTTCCACCATCTAAAGGTCACATGCATACAAGAAAAGTGCACCAGACCAGGTAAGCAAAAGGAGAACTTAAGCCAATGAATATAAATTAAAACATGTATGTCATGTTATAGTAAAACAGTTGCGTTATCTTTAAACCCTGGAAACAATTTCTTCCTCTTTCACTTACAGAGAAACAATCCATTTCTTAATAGGTACAAACACTTTGAAGTTAAAGCTCAAGATAAACCACATAGCAGATTTAGTGCAGTGAGTTTGATTGAATATATGCTTTAGTCTCTAAGAGAAAGCAAAAATAGAAAATTATAACATGAAAGGAGACCAAAGTCTGTGCTTAGTCCACTCCTGCAACATTTTTAGAGCCAATAGATTTACTTTGTTCTTCCATATATTTGTGTAATTTTCCTGAAATGATAGCTATCGCTATTGCTGCTTCTGGTACTTTATTCCAAATATAGTTCTCTGTATGTAAAATTACACTTTGTTGAAATTATTTATCCTCTGTGCATCCTACCATGAACTCTGACTATAAACTTATTTGGAATGAGAAATGCTATAGTTTTAAGTTTCACTAACGATCTCAAGTTTAAGGTCTACAATAATTTTATATATTAAATTAATCACAAGAAAGCATCAAGATGCCCAGAGGATGATTGGAAGATCAGTGCCATAGGAACTAATAATTTGCTTCCAAATCTTCAAGAATAAGATGTTAAATCCATAAGCACGTTCTTAAAGAAACAACCTGAATTTACAGAATCATCTTCCTGATCTTCATCAACTTAAGCTGGCAAAATTGACAATGGGCAAAGTCAGGCATAGAGTTTTGGAACAGCTTTTAGGTATTGTGTTGCACAGCGTGCAGGGAGAGCTGAACAAAGCCAGTTATCTGGATTTTACAGGATATAGGAAAGTCCGCAAAGCTAGTAACAGGACGGGTCACTGTGACATTGCCTGAAATTCTGCCTTAGATGACACAAATGCAACACAGTTTGAGGTTCCTTGGGGATGTATTTTCCCCAAAACAAAGCTGCAGTGCCTTAATCTACTCAGAAATGCATGCAGAGAGAAAGGCCTAGAAGAATGCCAGCTAGCTCCCTCTAAACATTATTATAAAGAAAAATTCATTTAATATAATTTTTCTAAAAATCAAATCTATTAATTTTTAGGTGAAATTCAATTCTTGAAATCTGAAAAGTCAGCTTTGATCACAAATAGCCTTCTCACCCCAGTATTTTACAAAGACAGCTAGAACACATCAACTCTTCCAAAAAAAAGCCCAATGACAGTCATGAAACCAGCATAGGAGCATGAAAAAAAAAGAATGCTGTCAGATAAGTATCTCTTTTGAAACCATTCCGAAATCTAGATCCAGGTCACAACCTGCTAACAACCTGCTTCTGATCTTGCAAATGATCATGGCTTTTGGGTAAGATAAGAGCTAAACATCATTATCAAGGATAAAGGTGAGTTCCAGGAGTATCTGCAACAGAAGATGCTTGTTTAGCTTCAGAGGGCAGTGGAAAAGCACCCATCTGCAGAGTTGCTGAGATCACATTAATGGAAGTGCTATTCATAGCCTTCTAATTAGATATTGCTGTAACAATGCTTCAGTGTCACATGCCATAATGTAGTTTTTTGTTTGAACTCCACAATTCATTGCATTTGCAAAACTTACATTAACTGACAGAAGGGTGACCAAGTTTGGATATTTACCACACTCTTAAGGCAAAGGCCCTTAGTTTCATCTACAATACACATTAATAAAGTATGTGATAAAATGATTGAGTTTTGTATGCAGACTTTATAAAATATAATTGAAATATCCACGTCTCAGGTTTAGTTTCCTTAAAAACAACAACAACAACGACAACAGCACAACAAAAAAGAAACTGCTGACATGTACAGTATATGTATATCTGGTTAATGCTTAGACTTTGAGTGTGTTCATTAGTTGGAATCATTAGGTAAATTTATGAAATAATTCTTTCGTACATTGGATAGCACAGTTCTGAGCTGTATTTTCTTTTCTTACCATTGGGTTATAGTAACATATTTTTTACAGCTGTACAATGTCTTATTTATACCAGTTTTGCAATGATTTTATGGTGGATGCCAAAATCTGTTGTTACTTTTGTACTTAAGATAGATCAAATAACAAACATCCCGATGGAAGGTTTTTCCTACTTGTATTTTTTATTCAACCTGGATGGATGGCCTATTATATTAGATGGTTCTGTCTGAAGAGCTTTTTTCACAGTATGTCATATAGTTCACCTGTATAGCTTGCTAAAGATGATGGCTGAGATTAAACACCACCCACGTGGCCAAGGGCAGCTGGCAAACAATTGCATTTGACCTTTGTCAGAGAATGTTCATTGACAACATCGCATCCTCCTACATCTTTCCTAGGGGACCAAAAAAGCACTGGCATGTTCTGAGTAAGGCTGCCTGCAAACTGATGCCCTGTGTACTAACGTGCTGTGATCACTCACTGTCAGTCCTACTCTTCCCTGACAAAATTCATAATAGAAACCGCGTGCCACTCTTCCAACTTCAGTTCAAACTCTTTGCTCCAGGGCCCTTCATCCATAGCACAGAACAAACAAGCCCTACTGAAGGACTGAAAAAAGTAACCATAACAGCCTTTTAATATTTACCTTAATTTTTTTCTTGTTGTGAGTAAATGCACTGTAAACATAGCGAGTTCATGAGGGTGCAAACATCAGCATCTCGTATAAAACTATGTGAATAGTGCAAATGTGTTAAAAGCATGCATGGCTGTGTTTTCATTTACATCATTGCCATTTTGCTCAGTTCTGGTAAAGCTGCCACAAGTATAATTATTTCCTTCTTTTAAGCATCTTTTAAAAAGTTGAGTGAGGCTGGCTGGAAATGAAATGATTTCTTTTTTCAGCGGATCACCAGAGAAAGATCATTTTGTTATAAATATTAGGACAAAGTAACCGAAATCATGCATGCTGTACAAGAGACAAAGGCAATTTTTGCCTCTTTTCTTTCAAACAAGCACATAAAACAGGATCCTGAAACTAATTTTGAAAGAAATCGTGTGAAAGAAGTCTCTTTTATGTGAAATGAACAATCTAAGAGCATCGTGAGCATAATTCAACTTGAGAGGACATAGAAAAGGAAATCTCTGTCATTTAATCAGGACCATGAAGTTGGAACATCAGATAGTTTGTCCCCACAGGCAGCTCTCCATGCACTGTTCTGCAAAAAAATCTGCATCCAGTCTAGCGTGCAGCACAACACTGAAGCTAGATGATTGCTCAGACACTCAAGCAGCAAGCAGGATTCACCTGGGAAGGTTGATTTGACTGTATCCAGTGCCATCACAGCACATCTTACCAGATAGCATCTACCTAAACACCCATACCACAGACTTGTGAGTGAGCTCAGGTTATAACAATGCTTCTACTATCTTCATCTGTATATCTTAGTAAAGATGCTTTCTCAGGATCAAGTTCATTGTAAATAATACATGTAACAAAGCAGTACAGGTTATTTCTTTCTACTGCCATGGAACCCAGAAACCAGAGACTGACAGCTAAGTTATTCATGTGGAATAAGTACCTTCCTCATCTCATCATCAGAACTACAGTCAATCTCGGATTCCGGAGTTTCTCTCTCTTGTGCAGGGCTCATTACTTCCTATAGAGCAGCATGTTACCTTCCCCTGAACTCACTCCTTGTTCAGCCTTGTGCTTCCAGGTTTTGGCCTCATGACTTTTCATTGACTCCAGGTGAGTCACAGTTTCCCTGTCTGGAAATTCCTTCCTTTCCTGCAAATTTAGTAGTCTCACTCATCCCACAGTGTAAATACGGACTGATGGGGAATGCCTATCCATGGTTACGTAGAAGAAAGCAGCCTGAAACATACAATGTTGTACTTGCAGAAATAAACTGTAAAACCTCAAAGTGGAGATGAATTGTCCTTTCCGTCACACAGAAGCAGTGAAGTCTGCCCAAAAGGTAGCATTTTATAGCCTGCTGAATTTCAAAAGGGAGGGTTAATTTTAAGAGTCACTGGGACTCCTCACATGTTAAAGTACTTTGCTGAACTGTGACAAGATGAAAGGAGGTGAAAGTAATGAGCAGCTCGAGGGTGTATATTTGTTTTAGTCAGAGGAGTTTTATCACTGACTTTAATGGTGCCAGGCCTGTGTACCAAAATTAAACTGAGTTTGGTATTTGCATACATTATAGGTTAATACTAAAAGTTTAATTGTACCTAAGAAGCACAGACAGCAACATAGCACCAGCAGACTAATTGGTACATCTTTAGCAGATTATGATGGTTTCCTTTATCAATTCACATCTGTTTCTGCTTCAGCAGAGATCTGTATGCTTCATAGTAGTCTGATAAGCTTAATTTTAGGTATATTGTTTTCAGCTGTATCAACAGCTGAGCTGACAACAAGTAAACTGAAAGCATGCTTTTTCTTTTGTTTTCTTTCTCCTTCTGTTTTATTCATTCCTTTAATTTACTTATTTATGCTTATTTTACAGCTTTGTTCAAATTTGTATCTGTGGTGAATTTACAGCTCGCTGTGCTTAACTCTGTAAAGCCAGACTGTTCTCTCGTATGTAATAAAGCTTTCCACATTATGCATGTTGTGTTTTATTTCACTGTTTGGAGGAACCTTTTATGAAATCAGCAGCTAGACGGAAGGAAATCATTTGCATACTTGGCTCCATACACCTGGAATTCCTTAATTTTAAGGATTAACAAAATGAGTCTAATAAAAAGCATAGGGCCTTGTTAATCAGCTCTGTAAACTCCCTTCATTAGCTGTTACTTGCTGCCAACATGAGTGCACATTTCAGGAAATTTACATTGTGCAGGTCAGTTATTACTATTTTATGAACTGATTTCTAATTTTATGTGACACAGTTTGTGTTTTTAGTGTTCCTAAAAGTTAAATAACCTTTTTTTTCTCAGAAGTCTTGGATAGCGTGTGCCCTTGTGCAGCCTCATTCATGACACTTTCCATACACTAGGTCTACAATAACATTGGTTTACTGAAACTGACAATACAATGTATTGCAATTAATATAAACGCACATTTTATTTGAGTTGATGTGGAAAACTTTCCTTCAGACTATAAAACATGGGTTATAAACACCTGAAGTTTTGTCAGTGTCCATTTTTTAAATCAAATTGAAAAAAGATGCCTAAGCATATTATAAAATACAGTAATCATAATCACTTTCTCTTACCATAACCAGCAAAAGCATAGGTCACGTTTTCACTGTAGCTCTTCAAATAAAGTTAGATACTCTTAAGTACCTCTCATTCATGCTTTGAGCACACCTTGCTGTGGATTGAAGTTAAAGCTATGAGATGGTTATATAAATATCAAGGTTATCTCAAACATTGGCTCTGTACAGGTTGGCTGGCTATATTACAAGTTTCATTGTAATTCTTCTCTCTAGTCCTCCAACATCTTCTGTGTCATTTCAGGGTTGTTTTAAAATCTCCAGATCTCCTTTAGGTACTTTCACTTTTCTTCATTCCTCCACAACAAAAAAGGTAGCTCCTCAGGAAGAGTTAATATTGACAATTTTCAGCAATTCTTGGTAATTCAGGAAGAGAACGGCCCATTCTCCAGCAATAATATCAACTATCTGAGAGTGTTAATGACTTTTGAAAATGAATTTGAGTAAGGTTTCAAACCTGCTTTTTCTGTTGCTGTTTTTTTTTTGGGGGGGGCGGGGGGCTCGGGTGCGGGGAGGTGGTGGTGTATTTTAGGAAGATATTTTTTCTCACAGGAATTTGCAACTCTGTATTTTGTACCAGGGAGTACTAGCACAGAATAATTCTCACAGCTGCAGCTTCAAATAACTAACTAACTACACTGACTTTTTGCATTTATGTATATATCCCATTTCCAAAGTAATAAAAATCAGAATATAATTACCAAGAAATAAAGAAATCAAGATACATACATACACATCTACAGAAATCAGAAAAATGTTGCCATCTCAGATGGTAACTAACAAGATATTAGTCCTGTTATTGTGGATAAAATTCCATGATACTTGAGCTAAAATACACAGTACAGAGAAGAAACAGCTCTTAGAAATCCCTGGCAACAGAAGACAGTATGTAGTGGTTGGTTCTGTGAAACAGCTCCAAACTTGAAAAAAAAAGTTAACTAAATTAATGGATTTTGTATTTCAAACTACTCAGTGAGAAGAATAAGCTGTTATGTGTTGTCACAAAGAACTCTACATCTGGGATGATCTTAAGACCACAGTGACTTTAAAAATGATGACGTATCCATGCAGGAGTGTACTAATAATCCTGAACTGTTTATCACGTGTCTTTGCTTTATGCTGGTGACCAGCACTAGCAACAGGAGAAGAATGCTGTTACTTAGGAAGGTTCTGCATAATGTTCCTTCCTTCATGCATTCTCATCTTTTTCTCCTCATAGACACAATCACACTAAGAGCAGAAAATTGACTAGAGGTCAGAGAGGCTGTAAGAAACGGACAGGCCACCCCCAACTGCTCATTACCTGCAACTCTAAGCACAAGGGCTGCATAAAACAGCAGAGGGATGCCCGCCCTCCTTCCACTTCACACTCACTGCTCACACATTGTCTGCCTCTTTCCATTTTCACAGTTGTTTTGCTACAAATTGCAAAGTTTAGAAATAACTTGAGGAAAATCCAGGGTGTTTTCAAAAGCACCCTCAGACATTCCCCTACTTTGCACTTCTATTTGCCTGCCTCATCACGAAATGTCTTTTCTCCTCGCATCATGCTTCTCTTCTGTGTATATTACATATTCTGATGAATTGCAGGTTCACTCTTAACTTCCATAGAGACCGGTCCAAGGGTAAAGGTGGAAAAAGAAACAGAAAGAGAAAGGAAAACAGTTCCCAAGTTGACAGTGACAGCTAAAGCAGAGCAAGTAGATAGCACACTGCTGCTAGCCAGCCTGCTGCTGCAGCTTTGTCTAGTGTCATTGGGTTGCTGTCCAGCTAAAAGAAACGCTGCCTAAAGAAAAACATATTGCCAATGCTGCCTGCCAACCTTAGAACTAGTGATAATCCAAACAGCACAAAGTGCCCATTATCAGTTCCTTCTCTGAACAGCCCATTAAAAACAGCTGTGCAGATAAAAGAACTGGAGAACCGTGTAGCAGAAATTAAGCAGGGAGAGAATGCGGTGATTGGAGCCAGCCACTGCCATTTAATTTCTGTGAAAGAAGAGTTAAAAAAAAAAGAAAAAAGATAATACTCTGAGTTATGAATGGAAGAGGAAAGTTATGTGCCTGTCTGAAGCACCGAAAACAGTAGAAGAGGCTTTTCCAAAGCACTGGTTAGGATTTAGGGGTACTTCCCAGAGGATGTGAACTCTGCAGGCTAGCAGGGTGGACACCAGCACCTGCCTGACAGCACGCACAGATGTGGTCGTCTCTCCACACACATACAAATATTGTCATCGTCATCTGCACGCACACGCACGTTCCCACAGGGTCATCCACCCATAGTATTCCCCAGAGTACACGTCAATGCTCTGCTGCAGCGGATCTGCTGGGGAACAAACTGAAATCCCATCTGTAATAGGAAAACAATTCACCATGAGTTGCATGGAACTCGGAGAGCTCTGTTCATTGAGCCACAAGTCCAAAGCAACAGGAGGAAATATTGGCAGTGAGGTGCTTTGCAGCCCTTTTGATAGTTTTACGTCTCAACTGACCCATAAACAAACACGGTTTGCTCCGTGCGAGCCTCAGATTCGCAGACAATAGAGCTCGACCTCCCCAGCTCCTGAAAGTGCGTTCAAATAATTGCAAAAGCATTTAGGAGAGCTGCTCAGTGAGAGCCCGTCCTCTAGCACAGCCTGTCGGAGAGGCGCAGCGGCACCACGCAGCCCCTAGGCACACTTATGCTGAGTACAAATCGTCACTTTTCCTAAAAGTTTTTTGTCTCATCACTGCAAAGATGAAGAGTAGCTGTCAGCGAGGACTGAACTCCTCAAGCATGTACAGCGTAGTGGGAAGATGAGCTTCTTCTGAAGGGAAAAACTGGAAGTTACACTGCTGCTACGAAGAGTTTCATGTCTCATTCTAAAGAGGTCCATAACAATTCTTTTTTTGTGCAAGTGCTCATTGTTGCTATAAATAATGAAAGCAAAGGAATGTTTTGTGGTATGATTTCCTCTACATTAATTTTTTTTTTCCAACTTTATTTCTGAAGAATACTTTTAGGTGAAAAAGACATTTTTTTTTTCTACCAATGCAATGATTAAAAATATTTTTTGACAGTTCTGACTGTTCTCTTTTCAGATGTGCATGGATTTGACCAAACTGTTTCATTTCATTTTCATGCGCATTTATGTGAAAGAGAATCTCTGTGAAGACTGCTGAACCTCACAGGAAATCCTGTGAATGTTGCTGAAATGCCAGTTAACATTAGATAGAAATCACTTTACCAGCTACTCTAGACAACAGCAGAGATTTTTTCATGCAATCATCATATTGGAAGTTAAGCCCACTCTTGGAAAGCCTGCCCTTTTCTGGTCTGTGTGGCCTGAACTGCAGGAGAGAGGTGGCACAAGGTGGTTCACACAATCCCTCTCAGCTCTTTTTGCAAAAGAGCTAGTTACTGCATCGCTGGCTGTGTTCAGAACTGAACGTAAAGCTACTCTTTGATTTAGCTTTCCAACAAAAGCAAAAAGAAATGAAGAAGTGAATAACAATAATCAAATCCAGCTGTCACGGGGGGAGATGGGGGAGAAGGAATCTAGACCACAGTTCTTCATACTAATACAACTTTGTATGTAAGCATTTTAAGTGTTAAGATGCCCTGGTGTTGTGTGGTAATTGCATACATAGACACTGTGACATTTTTATACTCACATCAGGCTTTTCCATTTAATCCAGATCTAAAAACATGCACCACCAGGAACTATTGCTTTCTCCATTTTTCACAGAGCTAATAGATACTAATCATTGACCTCAGACTTGTCATACATCACTAGAAGGATGTTCTCCATAAACAACATGCTGGAGGTCATGTCAATGTCCACTTCCACCTCCTTTGATTTCTGCCCATCTGCTGCTTGCAGGCCAAATAAATCTCATTAAACAGCATGTGCACAACTCTCTTAAACATTCCAAAGAACAAAGACAAAAGGAACAGTAATGGCCACAGTTATATAAAGCTGCAGCAGTAGCAAAATATATATATATATATATATATGGGTAGCTTGAGTTCATAAGCACTGAAAATAATTCATCATGAAGCAGAGAGCACAATTCGTGTGCCTCCAGCTGTGGCACAACCACATGAAATTTCTGAGCTGATTTGTGGCTCTGTGCTATGGGATGGTCTCTGCCATTCACCTGCCCCTTCTGAACAGATCGTATCGATCTACTTGCTAAACTAAATTGTACAGATGAAACAAACAAATGAAAAAAAAAAAACCAACAAAAAAAACAACAAAAAAACCCGAACCTGCCCAGGGAGTCTTGAGACAGCTCATAAAAGCTAGCAGAGTTGGTAGAATGCAGACAGGGAATTATATGAGAGAATGGAATGGATTGAGGTCAAAGCCAGCAGCAGCCACCTGTCCTATCCACATGTGTAGCTATCATTCTTTTACAGCCTGTTCACATATGAAATTTTTATGCTTGGAAAAGACAGAGAAGGGACAGATATGCATTTTCAAAGGGATAGAGACACCAAGGGGATCAACCAGTATCTATGGCAGCCTCAAAATCCACAGTCCTGGCAGCAATTCAGCCTTGGTTTCTCTGAGATTTAGAAGTCAAAATCTTATTCTCCAGCAATTTCCTTAGACATACCATCATCATGCACTGGTTTACTTAGGGTATGCTTGCACCTACAGGAGGCTAAAAATAAACACAATGCCAGTAGTTCTGGTTTACAATTTGAAAACTGCAGAATAGATTGTTTCTAAAATTTTAAGTCCCTTATGATTAGTTATCTCAACTACGAAAGCTTGCAACTCTCTAGAACTGTGTTCTGCTTTGTTTTTTCTTGATTTAATGACAATGGAAAATTGCCTCATACTGTGTTATTCCAATGATTAATTAACTTTCATATTAAAAACGTGTGTCCAATTTTTGCTCTGATTTTAGCAAGCTTCAGCTTCCAGCTGTTTTGTCTTGTTACTCTTCTTTTTATTAAAGGAGCCCTTCTGAACATGAAATCTCCATAGGAAGATAATTATACACTCTGATCAAGTCACTAGTTAACCTTTTCATCAATAAGCAGAATAGATTTAATTTCTCAGGTAGCATTGGTTTCCCAGATCCTGAATCATGCTTTCTCCTCAGCTTTTTCAATTTTCCTCTATTCTTCTCAGAGAAATCTGAAGTATTTTTGTCAGCTTTGAAGCAGTGCAGTTCAGGTGCTGCAGTCATTTTGTCCTTGCCTTCAACTCTTAAAAGTTGCAGCTGCTCAAAATTTATACAGCTTTAAAAAAAGGTTTTTAAGCCCTCCTTTACATGATTTCAAAGAATCCCTCATTTGCACCGCTTTAAAAAGCAAATAAACAACAACAAAAACACAAAACAAACAACCACGCTTGGGAGTTCAGCTATTCTACCACAGTCACAAGAAACTGAAATTGAAAGCCATCAATCAGCTTTAGTGCACGTGGAAGAACTTCCCCCTACCAAGAGAGTTTTCCCAAAACTAAACTTCTCAGTGTAAGTGGCAGGAGTTCCTGCCTTCATGCTGCTGCATTATGGAACATTCCTGCTTTGGATCTGCAGCTGGACAAACTTCACTCACAAGTTTTAATTCTGTCAGTACTACACGTGACTATGGCTGTTTATTTTCATATGTAAAATCGATTGAAACTTTTTTTTCAAGTCATTTCTTTAGCATCATTTTTGATAACTTATTATATGGAGATATATAATAAAGCAGAATTTAATTAATGGTTAACAGCTCTCTGAACTATACCACATTCATATGAGATGCTGCAGGGAATCTGAATTGAGTGAAAGAATTATATTCAGAAAGGATTCCATCTGGCAACAGTTGCATCTGTCCATGCTCATTGTAAAGAACTGGGAATAGTAACATTTGTATACCAAACTATTTAATATCCAGTACAATATTAATTTCCAAGCAAAAAAATAAAAAATAATAATAAAAAAAAAAAAGAAAAGGATGCAGAACACTATGGAACAAGAAATAAAAGGAAAGATACTTGGGAATTAAAAACAAATAATGTTGTTTCATTTTCTATGGAAGACTAAAATGGATTTTTTCTTGTAAAGCTTAGACCATTTGCCAGGCCTTTAGGGCACAGTGTGAGCAAAGGCTGATGTCTTCTGGTTTTGCTCTCCTCCAACTTTACTCTGAAATATGCAGTCAAGACTTCTCTCCCATTGTTCTCCTTCTATTGTATACAACTTCCATTTCTCTGCTTTGTATGAGGAAAATAATAGTTTAAAATCTATATAATATACCACTAGTTCTGGGTAATCCTTTACAGTTGTCCTCAGTTCTTGCCATCAGAATTTAAGGAATAAGAGAAGAGCACTATAAGGTGCTCTGCATGTTCTAAAAAATCCATTTAATTGATTGCTTGATTCCTATCTCTGTGAACCACTACCACAATGGGATTTGTTAACACAGTTTATGCTGCTCACATTTAAACACACCTTTGCTACAGTCATCTCCAGAGCCCCAGAGCAGGCATCATCTGAAAGCTCTAAGCTCCAGGCTCAGCCACCGAGTCACCATAGCTGCCTAGATCAGCAGCTCAAGATGTGGTCTGGTCAAAATTCCAACTTTCAACCTACCGTGTGCACTAAACATGGACGGAAGAAGAATGCTGAAAATTTTGGGGAAAAATAAAAAGAGTGACAAAACCAATGTTCTTTTTTTTTCTTTTTTTCTTTTTTTTTTTTCCTGATGGCTCACAAACACAGACAGCTGTCAGTATGAGGCCCAAGTGCAGCCTGGCAGAACTCACCAGAGCCCGGAGCCATCAGACCACGTCAGGGCTGCACTCCGGCCGAGGCGGGCAGCTGTGCCCTGCCCCAGGCTGTGAGTGGGCAGCACCTCCGTGTCAACCCTCCCCAGCAGGAGGGCAGCAGGTTCCCAGAGCTTTAGGTCAATATTACACGAATGTGGAATTTGTAAATATATTCTTCAAAGCTAACTCCAGGAGTATTTGAACTGACATCTTACTGCATTGGTATTAGCGAGGACAAAAAAATGGCACCAAATAAACACAAGAGGTGGACTTTGTCACGTTGTTAATGCTCTGCCATTAATCCTGAAGCTTGGTTCCACTATCACTCTTCTGTTTAGTGATGGTTGTCTTTGATGGTTGCTCTCAGTCTTTGAAAATGCTAATTGTCAAGCCAACATTTACAGAGGAAGTTGTAAAATGAGAGGTTATTATCTAGTATCCTTGTTCTGAGGATAAAAAAAAGGCCACAAAGAATAGTTTGCTATTAAAGGCTTTGTGCATCTTTGGGGAGGGTGGCAAGTACAAACAGATTAAAGAGCAAGTCTGAGAAAGAATGGATGAGCACAACAGAGGATCCACAGCCTTCATCTGGCAGGAAAGATATCCACTCCGTTTTAATTGATAGAGAATCCTCATCTGAAAACACCACTTTAAATTGTCTAGTGGTTAATCAATCTTAATGCTAGGGTTGTATACTATTTTTGATCTGAGTTCCTTTAACTTTCAAGCTTCTTTATACACTGTCACTTGGCAAAGGGTTTTTTGTTTTTTGTTAATCTGTTTCCTTTTCCATCATGTGATTTGATTAAATATTCTGCAGTTAGCACTCTCTTAGGGGACATAAATACGTTGAATTCCTTAAGTCTTGCAATGAGTTTGTTTTCATGGTCTTGAACTAATTTCTATGGTTTTTTCCTAATTTTGAACTATTTTTTCCAATAGTAAAAGCAACTGAAAACAAAATCCATGCTTCATTACTTTTCCACATATGGATAAAAGTACTTACTCCTTTTACACCAAGAATGAGTTTCATTTTCAGGCTCTTTTGAATGTGTATAATCCATTAAGTTCAAAAACACTCAGAACAGAAAATAAATAGCCCATCAAGGGCTAAATTTAATTATTTGATTTCCACAATTAGGAAGGTACACGTGTGATGCTGAGCTGTTCAGGGCTGATGTGCACAGAGGACAAAGAGCAGTTCTTGCAGTCACTGGCTAGGACAGCTCTGACTTTTGTACACAGCTCAGCTTGTCCAAAGCTCCAACTTGCAGTTAGTGTAAATAATTTTGTTCTCATTTGCTGTTGTTAAGACACGTGCTGTGTTTGATGCACAATCTGTCTGGTGGAGATCAGCTGCAGTAAATGCAGAAACTCTAAGCTAGGCATAGGAAGAGGAATCAACCCATGGCAAGACTCAGTACAGGTAGGCAGTTCGCAGTGTTTAAGTGATAAAGCCAATTCTTGCTTCAGTGAGCAAAAACTCAGAACAAACAATCTGCATGAGTGCTGTTAGCAGGACCACGGTCATCCAATGTCTCGGTACACGCTGGAATGATTACAGATGTGTTATAACAACTACTCATGAAAAGCACAGAAATATCTATGAGCAAAGCCGAAGGAAAGAAAATGTCAACCTCAAGAAAAGTCGAAGAGTGAGAGTAATTAAAAAACACAAGCATTTAGGAGAGAGGTATAACAAGAGAAGATTGTAAAACCATGACGATTTTAATGGAAATTTCACAGAGAAAAAGCAGAAATTTTCCTCCAAACTTGCACTGCAGTTAAAGCAAGACTGAGCAAAGCCCTGGCCCAGCATGTTTTCACAAGGCAGCCTGTTGTGTGCGTGAACAACTGGGCAGCTCTGCTGCCAGGGCTGAAAGTGAGATTTCTTATTTTATCTTTTTATACCAAAAATGAAATTTTCATTAGTCACACTGGTTTCTCTGGTACACAGAAGACAGAGGTAGGCCTACCGTCACTTTACTGACTTTTATGTACACAGGGTACTACATAAAAAAACTCTCCCATTTTCGGTATGATTTCTGTGTGCCACAGCTTTCCCCTCTCTGGAATGTTTTTAGTGCTTTAGTCAAGCTGTAATTGCGGTGAGGTGAGGTGTGCTATGCCCATTCCTGGTTTTCCATAGTCCCTGCAGCATGGGTCCCATTTGTTTAGCTGTGTTTTGATCTCCTAATTCACACCCCAGCATGCAGTGTCCCCACCACTGAAAAATTCCTGTCCTCTTCTCTCCGGCTCCTAAGAGGTGCCAAAGCAAACAGTTAGCAATCACACCACAAACTTCTGTTAATGTTCCAGGAAAAGAGATCCAGCAGTTCCTGCAGGTTATTAGGAAGGTGATGGTGCAAACATGAGGATGCTAAAAGGATTAGCAGGATGTGTATGCACCACCTTTCTGGAGGTAAGGAGCTAACAGAGGCTGAGAAAGGGCTATAGAGTGAAAAACTGCATTCATGTATAGAAATGGAATTTTACATTGCTACCAATAATTTGCAGATATACTTACACTCAAAATATATGTATTTTATTCCTAACAGTAGTTTTAATTTACAGTAAGGTTACACAATAGACATTAAGAATTTTATCCACTGCGAAAATATATGGCAAAGTTCCTATTGCATTCAGTGGTCTGAGGCTGAGAACCATTACAAATTTTTTTAGACGAAACATATGAGACTTCATGAATCCTTCTAAGTGCCTTGTTCTACATGCAATATTCTCTTTGTTTTGCAAATCCTAATTAGGTGTGTCTGATACTAAATATAACTGGGAATTGCATTCTCAAAGTGAAGAAATGCTTAACTGTTAAAGTGCAGGATCTCTTAACAGGTTCCTTAATTTCAGCTCTTTGAATTTCACACTGAATTTTGTCAGTTTATAAATTTACACCAGAGCATGCCAACAGAAAAAAAAGAAAGAAAAGAAAAGAAATTAAAAAAAAATCCCAGACCTTAAAGGCATTTTACCACAGAGACACTGAAAAATAAAGACCATTAGCAAAAAAGTATAATTAAATTAAAATGCCAGCTTGCCAAAGAAGCTCAGTAAATGGGAAATATATCAAACTGTGATAATACAAATGGGCTATTTCTCAAGGTGTGAGAAAGTCAATGGAATAAACTCTGATAATTTGCTGACTTTTTACGTACAGGGTAGAGTAATGACTTAAAAGTAAATTGCACAGTAACAAACCCAGGAATATATTATGCACCACAGTTGCTCTTCATATTAACATCAGTATTTCAGGTAGTACGCTGCATGCATATATTTAAAGTAAAAACGCCTTTATATTTATATATACATATATATTATTTTTATTATTATTTTTTTTTTTTTGCTGAGGTGATGTCGTCTGAAGCACACATAATGCTGGACTTTCCTGCAATTGTGTAGTTTTATATATATTTTTATCTGCACTTCTGTAAAGCTATTTCGGCTCATTTATTTTGACCATGTTTTTATTTCTATCCATGTGCCAGTGAGGGCTTTTTTTCTGCCTAAAACCAATTTTTTCATAGGTCTATAGCCTTTTTAGAATATTCAAAATTACTTTTGGCATGTAAGTTCATTTTGTTAATTCCTCTTTTAGTGTGCAAATAACCTTTGAAAACCTGACTCTAGGTGTTTATGTGTCAGGACAATATCAAAAATTACCCGATTGCCAGGTCCCATGTCAACACCCCTGGTGCAGAGAGGATGCTTGCGGCTCTGCTGCCCTCTGCTGCAAAACCTGATGGGATTTGATTGCTTTATGGAATACAAGCAGATGTATCTATTCTTACAGTAGGAATACGCTTAAATTGAAGCAAAATCCTCCCTTTCATTTATTGTAATTGGAATCCAAATTCTGCAGTGTCATCCCACATTGTAAGCACTTGAAGAAACAGAACTGCCAAAAAATAGTTATTTTCTTACACAACGTAATAGTAGATAATAAAAAAAATTCATTGGGAGAAGTTGAAAGAAGCGTTTTTCCGATAAATCTTACTGTCTCCAGGGGATAGAAATTGCTTCCCAGGGACACCTGCACCCAATACAAGGCCAGGGATGTGGTGGCAATGCAGCCAGGTGAGTTCCAACACTTGTGGAACTGCAACACCGCAAGCCGCTCTTCAGACCCCCACTGGCCACCACCAAGGGAGAGGTGATGGCAG
The DNA here is from genome assembly GCF_019232065.1 of Centrocercus urophasianus. Lineage (NCBI taxonomy): Eukaryota > Metazoa > Chordata > Aves > Galliformes > Phasianidae > Centrocercus > Centrocercus urophasianus. The sequence goes on along the minus strand of NW_024884755.1, from coordinate 3,265,606 downwards.
AAATTAACCTTTGTGAATTATTTTAACAGGGAAACTTTGTTATCTTGAAGAAATTATCTTCATAAACAGTGTGCATTTTACCTGATTTCAGAATTCTGTTTAAAGGAGTTGAAAATTCTTGCAAACTGTACAAAGCTTCCAACAGATGGAAGAGGAATCTTCCAAGAGGAAGATTCAGCAGAGCACTTCAAAAAATCAATAATCTTTCTTGAACCGCAGCAGAATTCCATGATAATTCAGTTTATTTCATTCACTCTAGCATATCTACATTCAAACACACTGATTCTGGGGAGCAGCATGATAAAACTTATGATATCCTAGATGTATTCTCTAGCTTATGACGTAGGAATATTTTTGTTACATAGCGTGCAACTAAGCAGATATGGGAAAACCTTTTCACAGGTAAACTCAGGTTAAAAATGTGAAAATAATCTAATCTGACATTTTAAGTGCTAGAATTTAAGCAGTCAAATGCTTGCTTTCCACAAGCTGGTATGCATTTTATATGTATTATCTACCTGATTTTTATCCTGATGGACCATAACAGCTCCTAAAGAGCCATTATAGATTATTGTGTAAATCCCTCTTTGTTCGTGGACTATTGACCCAACAGTGCATTATGTCCCTAAAGAAGCCTTGATAGTCCATCACGTTAATCCAGCTGCAAGGTTAGCACACCGTGAAAATCTTTATACAATTTTCTATGAAATTAAATAAGAACTTGCCTGCACAGATAATTATGCTCCATAGTGAAATAATTCTGTATCAGAATCAATGCAGGGTAGAGTAACATAAAGAGTATCTATAGATTATGTTATGGATTACACAGCTATGTGTTTCTTGTTAATACAAAATTTATGCTGCGTAATGAGAATAGCTGGAAGTCAATTGAACTATTCACCAATTTCTGGAGATAAGATAACTAAACAGATTTTATTTTTACACAGATTCTTTTAATAAGTGCTTCAGTATAGTAAGTAATTTAAAGATATTTGGGATACAGAATCTATATTTAAAAACAAAACAAAACAAAACAGAAATTGTACTTGTACTCTGACTCAGTTACTCACAGCCTTTGCCTAAACACAACATTGTCCCCTACACAGAAATTGCATTTTGGGTTCTGCCACACCATATAACACTGTTGAAGTGTTATATTTGATAAACTACATGCAAAAGTGAGCCAAGTGGCAGCTTCTACGTCTGGCTGGGAACAGTGGCATTGTGACAGCAGGCTCACAGCATCCCAGCCGAGGCAGAGGGTTATGCTTTATGGCATTCTTCATTCAGAAATTAAACTGCTTTTCCTTATCTTTCTCACTGAAAGTGAAATGTGTAGCTTTGATTCAAACTTCGAAATTATCTGGAGCTGGAATAAAATTAATATCACTAGAGAGCTGAAATCATGCCTCTACGTTGCCGCTGCAATTCATTGCCCCACTGCCCACATCTTAGTCAAAGCACAGAATCAATCAAAGCACATTCTGCTTGAGGGGGGTTAGAACTTGATGATCCTTGGAGTCCCTTCTAACCCAAGCCATTCTACGATTTTACAATAGTTTTCAGGTCTTCTAGATTTTGTAGAAGAACTGACATCTAAGAATGCCTGAATCTGCTGAATTCAAATAGAACTTCCTTGCAGACAGTCATGTTTGAGGTATAATAAAACCACTGAATCAAAACACTAGGGAAAGAAATCTTCTAAAAGTGCAGTAATGTTGCCAGATCCCTGCATAGAAGATAGTTTCCTAGCAGTGTGTTACTGGATGTCCAAAATTTTTACAGTATCATCAATTAATAGCTTTATCCAAAAGTGTCACCTGTGGTAAAATCACTGTATTTAGCTACTGAGACAAGTAACTACATGGGTATGAGAGAAGCTGTCTTTATCCAGTCGGAATATGCTGAGTGCTTGGGTAAAGGCACATAACAGAGTTCCTGGCCTCGGAGGGAGACAGAGAAGGAGAAGGGCTGTGTTGCCATCCTTCCTCACCTTCTTCATGGCATTACCACAGTGAGACTCTGCTCCCTCTGGCAACATCTTGCCCCTTACAGGCCTTCACAGCCCACACATCTCCCTGTGCACGTCTCTATGAATTGCAATCTAAGAGCCATTAGTGGAGAGCAATGAGAGAGCCCAGGGCATTGCAGAGACCCTGAGCAGCTAGGCAGACAGAATTTCTAATAAGTTCACTTCTTTCCTTACAAGCCAAGAGCCATTTCTACCCTCTGCACTGCAGGGGCTGCATGACCACGTGCTGCAGAATTTGTGGATGAATCTTAAGGCACTGCACTCCATGTCCCTTGGACCATGCACTTCACAAGAGTTTTTAGCAGTATCAAAGGCAATGAGCTCTGCTTGCATTATAGAAACCCTATGGGTCAATAGGAAACATTCCCTTTAGCCTGACATGGGCAGCAAAAGACACAGGTATATTCTCCCTTACTGCCTACAGAAGCAGACTGTTAATATTTTACGAATTTCTCATCCTCTCTGTTTGTGTAATTTATCAATGCCCAACAGGTCCTCTGCCAGCTATACATTAAAACTATTTTCAAAATATTTCATTGTCAGCCCATGGCACCTTCATTATTTATTAAGATAAGAGACATGATGAACATGAACAGTAGGTAGCTTGTTTGCTCAAATGTACTTTATGAATCCTTTGAATGCATAGATCTGCAAGGAATATATAGCCCAGAGGTAACAAAGAGTCATAGGTATGATTCATGCAAATAATAAAAGTATTGTATGTTTTATGTAGTACCAGCATCATCTGCCTGGGAAGTTCTGATCTTGAGCATACATAAACAGGACTTTTGAACCTTGTGACCTTACTGCAGATCTACATGAATATAAATCAGATAGTTATTCGTATTTAAAGTAGAGCCTACGGTACAGCTGTTTATAGTGAAATGAGTGAACAGTATGAATCCATGAAATGAATGCACAGCTAATTCCCTATTCATTATTAATTGTTTAATGAATGGTAAAGTTCTTCCCTTACGTCCCACAAAAGGATTCCTTCAATACACAAACAAACAAACAAGACAACTATTAAAGAATCAATGTCACCTGACCACATTTTATCTAATGTTAATGCAAAGAATTATAGCATTTTCGCACACAGACTAATAGTCCACAAGTATATGAAGAGATCTATACATGAGCAAGGCAAATTCTCAATGCAGTTTTGAAGTGCAATTGCAGAAGCGTCAGAAATATCTTAGATGACTCCCACAGTACTACTGAAATCCCAAGCAGGAATTAGCTCAGATAGGGTAACAGGCAGGAACAGTTTTAGATGAACCTGGACCTGACCATCCAAGTTTGTGAAAATATGCCATATTTCTCTATGTTTCAGATGTACTGGCATAGTTTTTAGAATAAGAAGTGCAACCCTGCGATTACAAAAAGGCCTCACATGTTTCTGCCTCCTCAGCCCCAGCCCTTCATGCCTTGCCTCCAGCCCTGGAGCAGCAGCACCACAGACACACAGATCTTGTAACAAGGGAAACATCTCTGCCAGATAGTGACAGTGAGAAAAACATATTCTCACTAGATTTATGCCTTCTGAAAGTTAACAGTAGAGACAGACACACAAATGACCTTATTGCGTGTCTTTTGCATGTTAAAAGCAAAACAACCTAAACTCAGACTCCGGCACCAGCTACTCAGTAATTATCTAGCCCATATAGGCTTTAATGTTTTAATGAATTGATCTCTAACAAACATTGCCTCACCTATAGGGAAAATAACTTCCTACCTATGGATGGCTATGAGCTGTTGGCAGAGAAAAACATCTTCCTGTTCCTGTATATTTGATTATTAAAGTGTGTATGCAATCATGCAGGGTAATTTGTTTCCTGGTTGGATTAACTGATATTGTAAATTCCATTTGCTTCCACACCAGATAAATATTCTTTTGTGTGGAAGCAGCCTGAGAAATTCAGATCTAGAAGGAGCAAAGTTGTATTTCTAATCAGCTCATGAGTAAAAGTATACTGAAATGCTTTTATGAATAAGCTGATAAAATGGGCATTAACGCAGTAGAACTGTGACTGCGTTTTAAGTCCTCCTATAATTTATTAATGATTGATGTCATTATTCACCATCTCTAAGCATCCATATGCACAGAAATTTACCTTTTTGATAAAGTAAGAAAGGGCTATCACATATACTTATTTTAATCAAACCATGCTGGTCTTAAACTTTGTATACATTTCAGTTAAAAGAAATCTCATTTTCTCTCACAAAGATAATTTTAATAGTAAAATGTAATCATATGTCCATTATATATGACATTCAATTTTATGTTTAATAGAGCTTGTCAAATTGAAAATTGCATTTCAAGACATAATCCCTCATAGGGCCTGTCACATACACAAATTTGCCATTTCATTTTTATTAAGTTATCCAGTAATTTCTTAACAGTCAGTTTCACTCTTGAAAAGATCCCACAAAATTACTCAAGAAAAGTGAAATTGGCATTGGTCAGTCTGCATTTTGAGGAGCTTGCTTTAACAGGGAAAAAGTCAAACAAATCTACCACCTAGAACACCATGACTTTGCCACTGTGATCATTAAGCTGTAGAAATATTTACTCCCATAGGTGTAAAAATATAATTTGCTTTTAAATCAACTTCTGCTTAGAAACTTCAAAAATTTTGATGTATTTTTTCCATCAGCCTGAAGCATTAATAGGAATAGAATATTGTAAGAAAATATAGCTTACAGTATTTCAAAATGACCAATTGTAGAGACAGCTGGAGCTGTGATGGAATAAAATAAAACACAACACATAAGAGAGATGGTGTGTGCACGAACGTACAACTTGAAGTTCAGCAGCTACTTCCTACCTAAACTTTTCTGATGTTACAATAAAAGCACATGGAAAATAACAAAGATTTCAATTCCATTTTCTTGCAGCACTCAGCTGAATTTACTTGAAAGTGGGACTCATTCACATTTTAAGGTCAAGAGATTTTGTTAAATATTCTCAGAAAATAGTCTGAAAAATCAGGATGCTACAGCGATTATATACAAAGCTGTCCCATAAGTAATGCCTCCTGTTTTATTACACCAGCCCATAACAGCAGAGGCTGTTGGTGGTGGTGTGGTAGTAGAAGTTGAACCTTCCCACCAATATTTGATTACATTCTGCAACTTTGTGACAGATGGCAGCAGAGGATCAGTCTGACCAAATGGTGTCTAACATGGAAGTGCAAATGAAGCAAAGGCATGTCATTGAATTCCTCCATGAGGAAGAAATTGCACCCCCTGACATTTATCAATACTTGCTGGACAACTATGGAGACCAAACAGTGGATGTTAGGTGGTGGTGTTGAGTTTCAGCAGTGGTGACAGCAACATGAAGAACAAACCATACTCTGGGTGGCCTTGCACAGCTGTCACACAGTTAAATGAAGAGCATCTCTATCATTTTATCCATATGAATCAGTAGATTGTAACCTGGGAACTGTGTACGGAGTTGAATACCAACTCCAGTGCATTGGAAACTATGGTGACAGCATTAGGATATCATAAAGTTTGCACTAAGTGGGTTCCCTGAATGTTCACACAGGAGCAGCGAGTACTGTATTCAAATTTGTCTACGGAACCAGTATGAGAGTGAAAGATTCATCATCACATCATTATTGGCGATGACACATGGTGTCAAAACTGCAGCACACGAAGTAGTGGCACGAATTCCTCATCAAAGAAAATGTTCAAGATGCAACCCTCAGTGGGTAAAGTGAAGTGCGCTGTCTTTTGGGGTAGGTAACAGCTTTTCCTTGTGGATTTCCCAGAACTCAGGTGAACCATCAACTCTGACTGTTATATCACAACACCGACTAAACTGAAGATTCAAAATTCCAGATTCCAGTCAGAGAAAAAGAAAAATGCTCTCCTGCAACATGATAACACCACCCCCCATACTAATGTGAGTGCTGTGGAGCACATAGCCGACTTTGGCTGGGCTACACTGCCACACCCAACATACAATCTGGCTTTCGGTAACTTTTGTCTTCCCTTTCTTCAGGCCAATGAAAGATGGACTGTATGGACATCTTTCTAGCAGTGACACCACCAAAGCAGCTGTGAAACAGTGGGTCATCTGTGCTGGTGCAAATTTTTAGGAGCTTGGTATTCAGGCTCTTAGCAAAGTTCTTAGCAGGTTTAGCAAAGATCCTAGCTGGTATGCATCTGAATGCCTCTAAAGTCAATGGAATTCTAAGCATATTTACACTAGCTGAGAACCTGTGTTTTCATACTCCATTTTTTTGATTTAACATAGAAAACTCCGAAGTCTCAGTGCCAAAGACCACCGATTTCCATGAGCTGCATTTGAAGCAAAATCTCAAGAATTAAAAAAATAGAAAAACAAGCCAACCAACAATAAACTTCAAATTGCTTTTATCAATGTCTATCTTGTCCTTTTAGGATGGCAGAGGTATCTGCAGAAGTGGAGTGCAGAGGCAAGGAGAGAAAAAGGAGGTGGTGCCTTCTTTCTCCAGTGATGAATGGAAGTCTGACTGCAGCAGTGATGTACGCTATCTGAGTTGCTGCAGGGGTTAGATCACATTAAAAGAGGAATGCGCAACTGAACTGACAGAAGGCAAATGATTAGCACTGGACATCAGTCATTTGTTTCAAGGCAGCAACATAGTAGGAAATTCTAGGCACTGGTATTCATCTGCAGGAATTCACACTGGTCAATATGCTTGTTTGTAGGTAAGTGTTTACGTTGATATAAGATCATGTGATTATTATTTTTTTTACACCCAGAATTACATTTAGAAAAAGTTTGAAAAAATCAAAAAAGTCCCTATTTTGGTTTTTGGTGCAGTGCCTGACTACAAGTGCGGGGTTATTATCTAATCATTTTACAGATTTTCCTAGTTTACTGGTATATCCCAAGGGACATCATCTCAGCCACTTTCCCACAGCTGATATATGACACTGACAGAAACTTCTTGCTAATAATCAACTAAAACTTTACGTTTTTTGATATCTTCCTGTAAATTCCACTTATACCTTTGCTTACTATGTAATTCCTCTCCTTCCTCGAATACAGTTGTAGGTGGTTATCATACTCTCTATCACTGCTTTGGCAAGTTCTAGACTTTCTGCTTTTTTAAATTTACTTTTTAATCCACTGACTTCCAGTCAATATCTCTGGTCTTCAGACTTTACATTGCTTCTTAGATACTGAAGGAAAAATCCCACATGCTATGCTTTGGCATAGTGGGAGAAAAGTGTGAAGGAGAATTTTTTTGCTCAACTTTCCACTTCATTTTTAGGAATACTTTTGTTTTGCCACTATAAAGTCAAGGTAAAATATTCATACTGTACTTGTGACATTTTCTCTTTTCATGAATTGTTCATAAACAGATATTTTGTTTTATAGCTTGGTTTATAATTTTAAATTGTTTCAGTTTACATCAAAACATAGTGGAAGTTTATGGGCATGAATTATGTTCACTGAAACTATTGCGTATTTGTTATTACATCTCTTTTCTACATGCTTGGTCCCCTAGAATAGAACGTTGAATGATGTAATCTCCATTTTAACAAGACAGGGGTGCAACAGAAATCACTAGATTAAAGAAGTTTAAACATCTTGACTCATTATAATCTGAGAATGAAAATTTAGAGTTTGCTAACATATTTCTGCCGGTTTCTCTGGGAATTCTTGATTACATAGCAACCCCCTGGAAACTTCAACAACTTTTCAAGTAGTAATAAAAAGGAGTAATACGGATTAATTTTATTTGAGATGTAATATTATCTGGAAACATGGACAGTAAAGACTGTAGGGTACAAAGCACAATATGGCTATTTTCTAATGTGGCTGTAGGCTACTTTAGGATTTGAATTAAGCTTGCATAAAACAGTTTCATGGTTATTGTGAGCAGTACATGGATGCAAAATCCAAGCTACTGCACACTAAATAGCATTTGGTTTAAAGGCTTCAATGGCAGCATTAGAGCCATTAATATTACAGTATCTACCACGCAGAAAGATCCTGAACTCCAAACCCTCAACAGGGCTCCAGCCAGCAGTTGGGGTGTGCAGAGATTGCGTGGTGCTCTGGAGGTCTCCAAAGTAATTTCTCACCTGTCTATACAGCACAGTTCTTGAATTTATCAGCCCAGACCTCTCTTAAGCAAAAACGTGGATAAGGTTCTTGCTTGGCCCTACTCACCAATGCACAAATGCGGTCAGGGCTTGGGTCCAGTACAGCTCTTCAACAGGTCTCTCTGTTCCCAGAACAGAGGTTTGTCCTCCTCCGTCCTCAGAGGAGTGTCCTAACGGGACACTCACAGAAAACGCAGGATAAGTGGTAAGAGAGCAGCACTTGCTTGAGATGAGCAGCCTCTCTCATGAATGCAGAGACAAGAAAATAAATGCAATCTTGGAAGCAGGTGCCATATTTCAGTGAACTAGATTGAAGAAAGAGGTCAAATATAGATTTTTTCCATTAACTTCAAATCCATTCCTAAATAACCCCTACACTCTCATTTGAACCAAGTTTTGTATGAGAAACCTTATGAAAGATGAGAATGAACAGAACTATAACTGAGAAATTCAGATTGAGCTTTTTGTATTTTTAGACTGGGAGGATCATTTTTTCTATTTAAAATCACATACTATCAAAAGTGTCATAACATTTTATGTATGTAATGGCAAAACATCTGGACAACATGCTCAAACTCCATAAAAATTAATTGCATCAAGTATTTATTTAATACGTGAATATTAATGTACTTTGAATTATTTTAGTACTTTCCTGTAAGCTTTTCTACAAGAGACAGATGTCTGGCAAGAAGTGTGCATCTTTTGTGTGTGCATTTTGTACAACTACAAGACATTTTCCTTCAGCATTTCTCCTTTTAAAGTCATCCTCCAGAAGAACAGCTCAAATGCTCCAACTGTCCGAGCTCAGATAAATTTGAGCTCCATCTATAACTTCCTGAGAAGACTAGGAAGCTTTCAAAAAGTCCAGTGTTTTGCAGAGACACACCAAACTGACTGTACTGCAGAAGTCAACATGACTAATGAAAATTGCTTACATTTTAAGATAATAGCATGACAATTATTTACTAAGTTTTTCGTTTGTTTTCATCAGAATAACATAGTGCTGCAGTGTTAGGCTGGTATAAAGCAAGTTACTATGGTATAATGATCTGCTGTTGGACATCTACACGGGTCTTGCTACAATAAAACCTGTGATGAACATAGTGCTTTGTAAATCCAGACAACTGTTAATACAGAAAAACAAAATGCAATGGACCAAGCCTTTAAACCACTGAGGTAAATGGAACTTTAGTAGCGCAAACTCTTACATGCACAAATAGGTCTCAAAGGCCTGAGAATCTCAAGGTATTTTGAGATTTAAAGTATTCAAAGTTATAGTGAGATTTAAAGTAAAATACCTAGCACCACAGCAGAGTCAGTTTGGAGAGATCATTATAAAATCCCATTATCACTGCTACAAGTTGGACTATTTGTCATCACAGAAGAGATGACAAGCTCAGAAATACTACATTTGTTATTATCAGATGATAAATGATGCTCCATTAAAGCTGCAATATATCATCTGCAAAGCTGCAAAGAAGATATCAAACCTATCAGTACTTGACTTATAATTTAATTTTCAAAAGCTGTCAACTAAAATTCCAAAGGCTAAGCATTTTCATTTTTAAAGTTCATCTTATTTATTTTCCTCATTTGTTAGTCTAATTTTTTTTTTTTTTTTTTTTTTTATATGGCAAAAATAACTGATTATGTGCAAGGTATAATTCTTTTTCTCTTGATTAAGTAATACATCAGATGTCACATTTGTATTAAAAATATATGATAAATAATAAAGCAAAAGAGCAATGATGAACACACCTTATTTGGATTTCTTCATTTATTTTAAATGCAACCGTAAGGGATGAGTCAGTCCCAAAAATATTTTGATTAGATTGTATTCTGACTAATACGAAGTCAAGACTTTAAAAAAAAAGATCTGCAGCATTTTTACAAGCTGAGGATTTTTTTTTTTTTTTTGAAAAATAGAAAATGAAATATAAATCTATACTAGTACTTGGAAATATCCATTTAGCACTAGAACAATTTTGACACATTAAGTTCCAGAATATTATTAAGAGTGATTCAGGCTCCTCCCAACCAGGAGAAGTTGTGCTGAAGGGGCACCTGGCTGAGAACAAAGCACCACAAACTGGCAGCACAGCCAAAGCACTACAGCCTCCATCAGCAGAGCCCAGCCAGGTGAGGGAGGTGAGCACAGCCAAGCAGGGGGAAGGTTGCCCAGAGGAGCTGGGTACTCCTCATCCTTGGAGGTTTCCACGCCCTGAGGAACCAGCTCTAAGCCTGCAGCTGACCCTACAGAGTCTAGACTAGAGACCTCCTGAAGCTACGTATGGTCTGCAATTACATGACCGATCCAATAATGCACCATAAGTTGACTTCGTTTCATTTAAATTTCAGTGTTAGCTACTGCTTTGTATTTCTTAGAATATTTCTGAAGTCAAGATGCATCACAGATGATCTGGATTTTTTTTCTGTTAGTTTGGCACACTGCAAAAGGAAAACATTAAAATAAGATATCGCCATGCCAACTTTTGTAGTGAATTACTACAAAGTGTCACTAAACAAGTTTCAGACACCACTGCAACCTACAGTTTCAAATTAAATGACTAAAAACACTTTCTGAACTGATATATTGACTTAAAGATTGTGCTTCTTCATTTATTTATTTAACATCAATTTGAAATAGCTGTAAAGACCTCTAGGTATGGCATTTCCTGGCAATAAATGAAGAGCTACTGAATGCTGGGAAGTGATTCAAAGCAACTTGCTAGCTAAAAGACGTGAATTTGCTATTTACTCTGTGATGTTTGTTCTCACTGTCTATACTTCCCTACTAAGACTAAAACAAATCCATAACCCTATCAGCAATCTGTTTGACTTTTAAAAACCCTCAGTTACTAAGTGCATTGCCTGGGGTTCAGCAGTAAGTTCTGTAATAGCCCAGGTTGGCCACAGGGCAATTACATCAGAGCACAGAATAAAAGCCTAGCAAGTGCATTGTAAATTCTCCATGCCATGAATCACAGAAACCTATGACTAATGATACTAAATTCTTTCTTTACCTAAGAAATTATTAGTTTTTTTTAATATTCTACCTTTCATAAACAGTAAGTGAAAATAAAACTGATTTCTATCCATACCGATGCAACCATCCTGTAACACTGCTATCCTATAATATTGATATGGCAGCATTGAGGCATTATATCCAACTTTTAACCAATTCTTTTTTTTTTTTTTTTTTTAAATCCACCTTTGGCTAAATTAGCAAGTATTTGCCTGAGCACAGATTGGAGTCTCAGGCACAGGGAGTTAAGATTCCCTTCACTAATCCCCATGTTACTTCCTTTTCAATACTGCCCCCTACAAGGGAAAACAGTATCTACCGAGTTGCTTTGAAAACGTTGCCTTCAGCATTGTGTTACTCTGATCACATTCATCTCTGTCGTTTTTTTCAAATTTGATTTTAAATATTTACAACATCATACATCTTCACCTTCTGAAATTACTAACTAACTGTTACTGTCTGTGAAACCTGCTGGATGAGTGATGGCCAACTTAAAAGGAAGCATCAATGTTTTATTTGTGAAATATAAGCTGAAAATAGTCTGCAGATTACTTTTTATTGATCTTGTACTTTATGGAAAGGTACCTTATGTACTTAACAAAAAAAAAGACTCCTGTGTTGATTATGAAATATTAAAATCCATGAAATAAAGAAGTGCATCAACATTTAATAGTCATTGACTTGAGTAAACTATAAAGAAACTAAAAATTCAACAATCAAAAATAAAGAAACTGCAGCTAGAAATCATTTACATACAGTGGAAGAGAAGTGAGCATTTGTATGAGAAAAATAGAGAACAGAGGATGTAGGTTACAGAAGAAACTAGTTTCAGGGTAGTTTAATTACATGACAATCCTTGTGAACAGTTCTTCCGGGTTTGCACATGAATTCTGGAAGAGTTTAAGGAGAATCAACTTCACCAGAAAGAAAATCACCAATTCCATATTAAACTGTTTGGCATCACAACCCTGATACTGTCTCTAGTAGTTTCTCATGTTTTGCCCTGAACACCAATGGAAATCTTGCAGTGACTGCTGCCTTTCATAGTTCCTAGTGGCATTATCCCTAATTGGAGCTGGAAGACTGATTTAAGTCAGTGCACAGAATCTCAGACTGCCTTGTACCAATTCCACCTCTGCAGGCTGATTATTTGCCAGAACACGAGTAACACAATACGTAGTTTGAGGAAAAACAGAAACAAAGGAACAGCAATGAATAGAATGGGATTATATCAGAATGAACTAACTGCTAAGTTGAAAAATAAGGGAAGGATATATAAACAATAACTGGGAAGTATTTAAGATGAAATAGGCCTTTCACCTCAAAGGGAGGAGCACAGATGTTATTGAGAGATCTAATACTCTATAAGGCACAGGAATCTGTTCCTCTGGTTCACTGGTTCTTTTCAATTCCCCAGCCTCAAAAACCTCAAAAATCCATCAAGCATAGTTGAGTAATATTGACATAAATCACTGGTTATTATCAATCTGATGGTAGTATACAGGACTGCTTTTACTGCTGAATATACCATTATGCAATCTAAATACTCTGCAATGACATAGACACCTTCTGAATTTCTGCATATAAAATAGATGATATGCATATATAAAAAGCTGACATATATGCAACTTAGTGCTTCTTGATCCCTCTCCTTTCCCACCATACAATGAGATGATGGGGATCTGCAAAAATAGCACTGTATAACCAAGATGTTATAATTTTGTATAACCAAGATGTTATAATTACAATATAATCAAGAGAGTAAGGCAAACAGACAATGATCACAAAAGAGAATAAGTGGAAGAGCTTACCCTTGGGTTGAGCTCACCAGAAGATACCAAAAGAGGGGATCTCCAGAAGAGATCCTTCCCCTCTGGTAGCCAGCTCTTAAATAGGTCCAGGAGGGGTGGAGCCTGGCTCCACCCCTTCCGGCAGCACAGGTGAATTGCCTTCACCTGTGCTCCTCTGGCTGACTCAAGGCTCACCTCAGGTGATCAATCAGAAGCTCAGGCCGTGACTCAGCAGTTCCCATACATAGCACTTAAAATTTTATTTTGGTCTATGAATGACGAGTGGTCAATACTTGAGATATTTAGATTAAACATACTCTTTTCCCAGTTGGATGAACATAAATCCCAAGTTACATTTCTAGCATAATTAAGATCGTAAATTTGTAATCTACCTTCCCAAAGGCATGCTTTAATGGTTGCTTAAGGCTTATGGTTTACTCAGAAGTTTCTGACTCTAAGTTAGCTTTCTAGAACATGTAGAAGAAGCTGTTGTTCAACAAACTAAGTCTTTTATAATATTGAACAAATATTCACTTTCTCAAATCTCAGTGGTTCTTCCAGAAAAACCCTAAACTTTTTAGCAATATCTTGCCTACGTAGTGAATTAAGAACTAAGTCCATGGCTTTTGTATTTCTAAACAGAAAGAGGAAAAATAAAAATGTAGCAAAGTCTCCTGCCCCTCTATGGACAGGAAGGATGGAAGAAAGAAAGGAAAGATGTAGCTAACTAACTAACTAACTAACTAACTGAAGCAGCTCTTTGGAATTGCCAGGATTAGGGCATACCTTTTTAAAACATTCTGTCAGACTTTTGGGATTCCACGATACCCAACAAGGTAATGCATCCAGGTCCCTGAGCAAAACCAATCCCACAAATAGGCTTGCTTTTGCCTAAGGCAGGGATAATCCAGACTGCCTTGCCCAGCATGTTCTTCATGTGCACTGCAGGGACTTCATCACTTTCTACAGTACCTAAGAGGTTTGACAGGGCAGGGCCTGATGGACAGTCCATTGTATCATTCAATTTTTCCAGAGGTTGGCACATGGTAGGGGATGTAATATACCCAAGCAATGCCATACTCTTTGGCTCAGACTATTAAATACATAGTCATCTAGTCTGAATAAAATAATCTGCAGAATTTTTGAATGTTTTGTAGGTGTTTTTTATACAATGTTCCTTTTCAAACATTAAAAGTAGACTGGAAGTTGCTTTTCAAAAAGATAAGGAGTCTGCTCCCTCCTCCTGCTATTCCTATGCAGGTTACTGACTCATCTTTTAACATAAACTCTGTGTTTGCCCGCAGAGCTCTCATTACCTTTGACATCATCTTTGGTCCCAGAACATCTAATTTGCAACTCTAGAGTACACAGATGGGAAAAGGGACTGTACTTGTTGCCTTTGAATTATACAGAAACAAAACCCTATTGTAATCACCTTCTACTTGTCACCTTGATGAGAAACAAAGAAAGTGATGCTTTTTATAATGCATCTGTGAAACACTGAGATCGTGATCCATTACTTTAAATGGCGCTTCATGTTCCTACTGTAAAAATGCATGAAAAATATTTTTCTTGATTGTTTAAAACTGTATATCATGATGTTTTCACTTCAGATCCCAGAATATTTTGTTGCAATCAAGGGAGAAGATTAAAAACAAAAGCAAATGAGCAATGTCTCCTACTTCCCCCGTAGCATTTCTGTGTTAAATGATGGTGGTGTCCTGCTTTACCAGGGGAATTTGGATGCTTAAAGATATTGATACATCAGTGGATTAAACTTAGAAACCTTCTGGACTGGAAGGAAGTATGTCCTAGCAGAAGCTTTGCAATATGAGCCTCTATGCTGACCTGAATATTAACAGCAGGCAAATCCCTGCAGGTTTGGACACAGGTGCAAACCCTCCCAGGAGAACCCAGGTACCCATAAGGATTTGGCAAATAGATTTAAATTACGCACAGGGAAAGAAATTCAGAGATTTAATTTCCTTGAGTGCTTATTATGGAAATCTTATGACTTCTTTGGAAGTAATAAAATAGGATATTGATTTGTAAGAAAAATTTATGCCCCGGCTCATGATACAGAGTGGCTTATAGAGTTTGAAACAGAATTCCTATAAATGTAACCAGTAGATGCATTCTGGTAATTACAAACATGCTTTCTTACTATATATTCCCCCACACAAGTACCACCAACATAGTTGCTACATCTCGTGTGATTTGATAACTGTACATGATGCTTTAACTACTACACTTTTTCAGAGCACAAAGAACATAAAGATAAGGTGTTTCCCAGCCTCAGTAACTGTGCAGCACAGGAGTCACTTGATGCAAATGTGTTCTTCTGTGATTCCTGCAATTCAATTGTAATGTTTTGGTGGCAGCATGTGAATTTGCATCTCTTACTCATGAAGTATCTTTCACATAAAGCATCTGGCTTTGTTTAAGGTGAAAAGTCTCAAAGTCTTTTCTTAAGTTTCAGTATGTGAACTTCAGCCTCTCTGTTGATCAAAGATACAAAAAAACCCCTCCGGATTTGTACCAAATAAAAAGATGATACCATTTTGTATGCCATCTTTGTATAGATTTATTACAAGTCCCTTATAAAGATAGTATGTTCTACTTTTTATGTCCAGTCCAGGATTTATTTTGGTAAAACAAACCAAGAGGGGCTTCTTTCCTTTTCCTTTTAATTCTTTCTGTTATTCATTTTCTGCCAGATCAGGAACTGGGACTTTTTTTCCATAGATATTCATGGAGAAACTTTGAAAGGCTTTGTCTTGCAAGAATTAGGATTTACATGAAATTAATTGGATACGGACTCTTATTTGAAAACACAGGTAGGTACAATGACACTATTTGTTCTACTGAGAAGTATCACCATTCCCACTGACTTCTGCTCTTAGAAATACATTGTGAAATTAAAAACATAATTTTTAAGTGAGTTTCCATCACAAAATTAAGACTCAAGAAAATACCAACCCTCAAACTAAATGGTCAAGGAAAAAGGATCAAGGAAAGATCCTAGAAAGAAACTAACTCTGGTTATATAGCATATAAGGTAAAAAATTAGTATGTTGGTAGATAGTAAGAATGTAAGAGAAGTAAGGATATTTGACTTCTGACTGCAATCACTAAATTAAAGAAGATTCAGAACAACAAACCCTAGTATATCAGAACTACCCTATACACACCATTGCCTCATCACTGTTCAGAGCAATGTATGGTTTACTTTTTGTTCCTCACACATTTACTAATTTTCAGAAACAAAACAGTAGCTGCATAGTTTGAAGGTGAGTCATGAAGACAGTGCTTTTTCCAGTGCTGTTGCTTCTCTTATTTTTAGCTCTTTTCTATAGTATGCAGTCATGCATACCATGGCATGGTATGGAGGAAGTGAGCCCATGATGCCTTTGCTATGAAAAATAAGTCTGTGGCATAATAAAACTGAAAACTCAAATTAAAATCCCTACCTTTTAGGAACCTGTGATAGATTAATGGCCTAAGATTGCATCACTGCCATGAGCTGAATGACCCAACGACACCATGGACACTACATGTGCCACTTTACAGGGTGAAAATATAATTAGACAAGTTTCATCATTAAAGATGTGCTGCTCACCAATGCAGGTTTCTGGCATATTTTCCCTTTACTCGTGGGCAGATGCTTAATGTCATTACTGAACTCAGGCATACAGTAGCCTCTCTTGCTGAGATTTGCCTTATTATTACCAATTATGGAAACTTCTGCCAAGAGGGATTACTCACCTGTATCACTTCTTTAAGCCGTCTGAGGCTGTACTTAAGAACAAACTTGTGGAGAAAACAAAATGAACAGCAGCTCTTCAGATATTTCCTAATTCTAGTTCGTTTTCATCACAGACCAAAAGAGAGACCTCCTGAATCTCAGCTGCCTCTTGGAGTGAGGCCCCTTTTCAGAAATGGCTAAGAACCTTGTCTGTAGTCACACAGCCACTGAAGCCACAACACAGAGAAGCAACATTGGTTCCTTCTCTCAGGTCCTTGTAAATGGCAATTCATGAATGAAAATTTATCTGCACCTGAGACCTAAGGAGGTGTTTAAAGCACAAAACTGACTGCCCTCCCTGAAAATAGCAGAGCATGTCTAATGCCACAGCACCACTTCTCTGCTGTATCTACCACTATTTCCTTTATTTTATGGCAGGAAAAAAAAACTTCAAATCATACCAAGAATCAGGCTTAGTCCCAGCAAAGAGGAAACAGTTTTGGCTTCCCCAGAATGAATAACATGCCACAGAACATAAGCACTGATAATCAATCACACTCATTTATTGGTTTAAAATTCATAACAAATACATAAGTTAACTAAGATGCGAAGAGCAACCATCATTGTGTTTGTTGAACTAATACTTCAATAAGAACATTAAAAAGCACTGAATAAACATTGCTGAAGAAAATAATTATTAAATATATATACAATAAATATTATGTGCCAATTAATTGGCACATGGAAAAACAAATGCCTAGAACAGAATCATAGAATCACCAAAGTTGGAAAACAACTCCAAGATCATCTAGTCTAAGCATCCACGTGCCAACAACATTCCCCTCTAAACCATCTTCCTTAGTACAACATCTAAACTTTTCTTGAATGCCTCCAGGGATGGTGACTCAAACACCCTCCAGAATTTTTTCTTCACATCCAACCTCCTAGCTCAACTTCAGGCTGTTCCCTCCAGTTCTATTGCAAATAATGCTAGAGAAAAGGCTGACTCCCAACTCACCACAATCTCCTTTCAGGGAGTTACAGAGGGAAACAAGGTTTCTCCTGGGTTTCATCTTCTCCAGATTAAAGAATGCCAGTTCCCTCAGCCACTCCTGATAAAACTCGTGCTCCAGACTCCTCACCAGCTTTGTTGCTCTCCTCTAGACATGATCCACAGCCTTAATGTCTTTCTTGCAGCAAGTGGCCCAAAACTGAGCACAATACCCAAGATGCAGCCTCATCACAGCTGAGCACAGAGCAGATGATCACCTCCTGGCTCCTTTTGGCTATGCTATTTCTGATACAAGCCAGGATGCTATCGGATTTCTTGGCTACCTGGACACACTGCTGGTTCACGTTTAGTCAAACATCAACCAGCGTCCCCAGGTGCATTTCTTCCATAAAGTCTTTTAGTCACTCTGTCCCAAGCCAGTTGTGTTGCCTGGGGCTGTTGTGGCCAAAGTACAGGACCCAGCAGTTGTTCTTATTGAACTTCATCCCACTGGTCTCAGCCCACTGATTCAGCCTGTCAAAAAGCCTCCATAGGGCCTTCCTCCCCCCAGAAAGATGAACATTCTCTCCCAGCCTGGAGTCATCAGGCACCTAGCTGAGCAATTCTTTTGGAAAAATACCCTTAACTATATTTTAAAGCATATCTTAAATTTTAATTGCTTGCTTGAAGGCCCTGCTTTTGGAAATAACTCTTTCTGACCCCCTCAACCCCAAGTACTCACCAGAATCAGTTTGGGCATCTTCAAATTTTACCACAAATTTTGCTGGCAGCTCAGCACGTGCTTTTCAGGCCAGATTTCCAGAATATAAGGAATATACTATATACCAATACATAATACATACTATAAAGTGTCTGACCTTAACACCTGACAGCCCCAGATATTAGCCCTTGTTACCTTTTAGCTTGCCCAGGACTAAACCTGATGTAAACACCAGGTGTCACTGTTGCGCTTAAGTTACACATCTCAGTCTGGAAGATGCCTTCTCTTCTGCGAAAATTGTATGACTAAAACAAAAGATTTTTCAAATCTTGCAGTGCTGCTGTGTCACATAGGATTTTTCACGCTTTCATCTTTCAAAAAGGGCTAGTTCAGGTATAGCCATTGGCACACTGATTTTAGGAGAAGCATCAGGCTGTGAAGTGTTACGCATCCAACAATTACTCCACTTTGAAGGCACTAAGGTATTTAAAGTAATTCATACTTATTTTCATCTATTTCCATGAGCAGGGAAGGTAAGCAGTGGATTATTCTAATAGTCGTTATGCTCCTGTGTGATACACTAACAACTGGCCTCGTCTGAGCAGCTTTGCAGCATTGAACTCCTCCAGCCTCACAGAGATGCTCTGTGGCTCTCAGTAGAGGTCTCTGTTGTGAGCAAAATCCTCAGTGGAACTACAAAAAGATCAGAAGTTAAACAAAACCGTGTCCATACACCGAACAGGTGATATCTCAGTCCCTGCTTGTTGAAACCACAAAACCCTGACAGAGGAAAAATGGAAATAGCATGTTATGAGCCATACAGTATGGGTTTTCATTCTGTAGCCCAACAGAAATATTTAACAACCAATCTTTCACACGAGAGCCCAGTCTTCTTCTACCAATCACATTATTTTCATAAAACAAAGGAAACAAAAAGAAGAAAAAACAGACCTTCCTAGTAGTTCAGAAATTCAATTCAATGTGAATGTATTTGAGCACTAAAACAAACATTAACGTTAAACAAAAGCTGATTTTTTATTTTTTTTAATTAAGATCTTAGAAAGTTTTGGAATAAAAAAGAACAGACAGTATGATCCTTTGAAAAAAAAAAACAAAACAAACAAAAAACAACAAAAAAAACAACAAACGGCCTTGTTAAATTTCAGCATTTTCAGATTATTAGGCAGCATGACACTTGCTGGATTAGTACTGCTGTTGTTTTTGAGTTCTTCCACAAGATGGAGTCATAAGATTTGAGCTGCCAGAACTGCTTTTTTACTTAGAAACTAAATTTGATCCTGTACTATTAGATGTAATTCAGAAGTATAAACTGATGTAACAGAACTGTCTTTGAACTTCCCTCTGCAACTAGATATTATGCTCTGTACTGACAAACGGTGAGAAATATACTGACCGGGGGGAGTACATTGTCAACAGAAGCATTGTGCACTTCATTTAAAAGCTATATTCAAATTTAAAGACTGAAAAGGATGGTGGCATATGGAAACTCTTCTAACCCAAGGGTGGCTGACAGGTGACTCAACAAGAAAAGGAGAATTAATTCACTTGTTGCTCAATGTTAGGTAAAGTAAGGGGAAAAAAAGAAACAAAAAAAAAGAGGACCTACAACGTTTCTTACGTAACATGTTGTAATCATTGTGGGGCATGGGGAGCACAGTGTGAGAAATACACGAAGCAAATGTGTGACAAATACCTCTAGGACTTACTATGCCACTTGGGAAGGAAAATGAAGCATTTTCAACACTTCCTCCTGCCGTTCCATGCTTTTTCAGGAAAAAAGGAAGGGGCATGAGAAGTCTGAACACAGACAGAAATATAACAGCTCCCTCAGGGACAGGCAGCACAGAGAATAAGAGGAGAGTATTAATATCCCCTGTGATGCCAGCAGTTTTCTAAATCACATCCAATTAAAGCTTAGATCAAAAGCAGGTATTACAGCAAGTGGAATTTACCCCTTGCCTCTTGTTTCTTCCCACCCCTTCCATTGCCTTCACTGTGATGCACAAGTGTGTCTCGCTCAGAGCAAAAAAGGCCAAATTGCATCAGCCACAGAAAAAGTCTTTTCAACCGTTTTTGTTTTTTTTTTTTCCTCAAACGAACAAACACAGCCTTCTCTCTGGCAATTTCTGCTCCCTTTCATGTCATTCGTACTTGCCACAGATTATGTTGTACAGAACTGAAAGCCTAATTATATTTCTCTCCTGCAAACACAAACATCATCCTGGGATCAAGTAAGTAGACTTGCCTTGAGAGACTTGATAGAAATAAAAGTAACCATTTCTCAACCCTACCTCTACGTACAGAAGAAATCCAATTAAGATTTACATTTCCCTTTATATTTGATGAAACTAAGCTGTGAAGAAAGGCAAGATTTTAGGACTTACTCTCTCTAAACTTAGTGTCCAGTATTTCAAGCTATTAAGAATTCTTCTTCCAGGGAAATAATTTTTCTTGGAGTTGAACACAGTTTGCATACTTAGGCAGGTGTCTCTGTTAAAAATTGTTCTCCAAGTGGGTAGTTGTCTAAGAAATACTTAGATCCAGCTTTCACAGAAGCCAGCCTGTGATAAGAATTAACGGCATACACATCTGCATACGTTAGCTGCAATGTGCCCAAGTCTTGGTAAGACATATACAAACTAAGTTACTTGAAAAATAATTTTAAAAGCCATTAAGTAGGCCATAAATACAACTGACCTCAGCAGAAATCTGGTGTCTATTTTTGCAGAGGTTGTGAATTTAATTAACAAAGGGCTTTGTAGAGTTATCAAATCAGCAGATTGGACATGGAAAATGCAATCCTAAGGCTTCAGGTATATTTGTTAAGCATGATACAGTGCTAAACTTTGGGCCATCATTAGAGGAATACATTGACTGCCAGAGTGAGGCAAAGAAACAGTGTCAATTTTCCTATGGAAAGAAGCTGGAAATGTACATAAGGAATTCTGAAAAAAGGAGTACCTCACATGGGGCTTGGAAGGTTGCTAGGAGTCTAAGTGCCCAAATGTCTGTAATTGGTCCCTTGGAGAGTTTTAAATTCCTGCATTACAGCACAAATTACATGTTATTCCTTTCCTTCAGTAGCATCTGTGAAATCCTAACAGGTGAACAGGTTGGTAATTTTAGTCTGCCTCTTCTCCCTGTCTCCTGGACTACTTCTATCCTGCTGTGAATTTTCCATATGCTTTGTGAATTAAAGTAATTGGAATTAAGGTGGATTAGTCAGTTCCTTGGCAGCAGGTAGTCCAGAAGAACCAAATGCAACAGCTTTTTTCTAGTTAAACTCCATTCGGCTCTTCCTCCTTTGAGAATGCTGAAATGGCCCAAAGCATGCGGACGAGGGCTGCCAAGGAGAGATAGCACTAGCCTGGATTGTTCTGTGCTGATGATTTGCAATTCTGCCATATTTCAGTATTATTCTCAGCTTTTGTAACTAAATAAAATCACTAACAAATGTCACCGCAAAGTCACTGTTGGTAAAAAAGGAACTTGTGCAGCAATTTCTCCTAAGTTTGTGGATAGACTATGGATAATTACAGCATCTAATAATTTTACAATTTTTCTTACATCAACACTGGGAATTGTGTAGAAGGATGCTGGCACAGCTTAGCTTCTCTGTGATGACCTGTTATGGGAGGCAGGAGGCCCACAGCCACACTCAGCTTTCTCCCCGCCACAGCGCCACACGGGAAGCAACCACATTCACACTAACATGAGAAAGTTCCCTGAGCCATTCAGAGGGAAAAATCAAGTTCACTTCTCCAACCAAGTCCCAAAAATGATCACTGTCTTCATTTCACTTAGGATTTCCTTCAAGTTCAACAGCATCAGGCAATGGAGAGCACATCCTCTCACAGCCACTGCAGTGCTTTATTTCACCTTGCTGCAGGTGTGATGTAGACTGAGCTATGCATCACCGCAGCACTGTGACAGAGTTGTGCTACAGCGAGACATTCTCCCCATCTATCATCACAGTCAGCAAGTCCATCAGCAGTAACACTAATAGCTGATTTAAATATATCATGTGATAGATTTAAATTCAGTGTCTAAGTCAGAAAGCTTTTGTTAGAGCATTGTTAACTCTGGAAATTGCTCCCTAGTGATCACAGGTTCTTCCTATTTCATTGACTTTCAGGACAATGTTCAGGGCTGATGTGTTTATTGATACCTTTGCTTGGAGATGCTAGTAGTGATTTATATGCATTCACTGAGGACATGTTGAAGGAGTTCACTTAGTAGAAACTAGTCAATATGTTTTTATTTTGTTATTATCTTTGTATACATGCCAAGAATCCTAGTGATGAGTGCACATTATGAATTGTAAAATAAATACATCTATGCTAAACCACGCAGTTATTTATGGCTCAGAGAGCTAACTTAGCTGAGACAGCAAACTGATGCTATTGGAACACAATTCATTCTTAGACTTTTAGAAGTGAGAAAACAGTCAATTATTCCAGCGTGACATGAAAACTTTACTTATGGTTTCACTGACTAAGAATATCCATGTATTATTTACTTTGGATACTAGCTCACTTTTCTTAAATATACATATGCCTTTGTAATCCATTAAACTTTATTTCCTTTTTGGAATAACATTTCCCAAGCCTAGCATTAAAAAGAAACCAGGAATTGAATAGTCGTATTTAGAAGATTGTCCTCAATTCACTTCAGAGTGTAAAAGGCGTTTATTCCCTACCCTAATAGCAGCACTGGATACACACTTGTACCAGGACTAAAGCCTCTCTGTTCCTTAGGGTAAGCCACATACTTACTTCTTGTGCATGAGCTTTTCATGTGGAGAAGAGTGACAAAAGTCACTCAGCAGAATTTGCTCACCCACTGGTAAAATCCCACATGATATAGTGAGTAAGACATAAGACTGAAGAAAAAAAACCTTTTGGAGAAGGGCATCTACTCAATTTCTGCAAAGAATATTCCACATTCTAGAGAGATCACAGCCCCCAAAATTTTGTGCATACTAGTACATACATGTCAATTAGCCCTTTTCATGGTCTCCTATTTCACCAGCAGATTCTTTGTGCAGAACACCCTTAAGGCCCTTAAGGCTGTGGCACCATTCAGAGAGTTTTTCTTCCCCTGAATCCTGGTTGTCAGTTCCTACAGTCTAAGTTTGAAGTGAAGTCTGACTACAGCACGTTTGCTTTTTTGTTATTCCCAAATTTGGCGTAAAACAAATGAAATGGATTTTTCATCGTTAAATAGCATTTTATTGTTCTGTAGGTCTTCATCAGGTCTCTCAGTGCACTAGTCATTGTTACATGCAAGTTAATCTTGGTTGTTCTATTTATTTAATATCAAATATATTCCTCTCCCTCAGTTGTTCCAACTGTGAACATAGAAAAAACAAAGTACTCTTGATACAAGTTTCAACGTCAGTGAGCCTCTAACCAGATGGCATTTTAGACGTTAGCAATTTAACCCAGCATACCAATGTGAAATTGCAACCCATATGGAATCATTAGAATAAAAAGCAGTGCCCATAGATTTCCTGATATGTGATATATTCTAAAAAACACTTCTGTTGTCATGTGTCCCAACACTCCTCAGCACTCACTAGTTTTCTGAAGGCCAGGGTTTTTCTCTCTCCTTCTCAACATTTTCAGTAATTCCTCAGAAGTGGCAATGACAGAGCTCTTTCAGCTCCCAAGACTCAGACAAAACAGAAGAGCACAAATAGCCTCAGGACTATTAACTACAACTAAAACTGTGCACGACTTATTTGTTGTAAGTCAAGATTACAGCTTTGGTTTTTGCCAAGCTGTTTTTCTAAACCTTACACATTCTTTACAATTACATGTTAAAACTATCTAAAACTAACATAACTTATTATGTTAGAGCAGAAAATACTTAAAACACCACATTCACTGGCTTTTATATTCCAGTGAAAGGTAGATATTTAAATGAGATGCAAAACAGAGATAGAAGACAGTTTAGAAGAGAGTATTTTTAGAGGTGTTCTGCATAATCCATGAATAAATCTATTCATCATTCCCACTTAAAACAAAAGTGTAACAGCCCCTCTATTCCCATTTTCAGGTATCTTTTAACAATAATAAAAGTAGAGAGACATAAAAAAAAAAAAAAAAAATTGATTTTACTCAAACTTCCAAAAAACTCAAACTCCTTCCCAGTTCACCAGTTAGGCCACTGAAGATCTGTTGCTTGAAAACTGGGACTTTCCAGCAACATCATGAGAAAAAAAATCCCCATCTCAGCTCTTATTCTGAAGTCAGAGTTTGGTGTGCTCCATCCTAGCAGTGTTACTCCTGCCAGTTCCAAACACGAGCCAAAGCATTCTGATAACACCCAGAACTGAATACATAAGGAAATGTTTTTTACATGCAGATAGAGTCATTTAAGACTCCACAAAATGAAGTTAAACAATTATAAAATCCAAAGACAAAACACTCTATGTCCCAGGACAGAAATATCATCTGCTCACAGAGACCTTATAAACAGCTTCACCCCCAAGGGTACCACCTGCAGGATGTTTTGGCATGTTTCAAAGAGGGTGACAGCAAGCACCAAGTCTCCAAAGAGGATATCAAGGGATAAAAATATTGTTCTGTTATGGTCTCTAGAGGATTTTGGACACAGTACCAACTACAAACCCTGATGACAACAGACAGACACACAGACACGGGGAGTAAAAATTATGCTTTCTCTTTCTTCAGTTGACTCCCTCCCTTAATCTGAAATCCAGATAGAAAACTAAAACCCAGTCAGAATTAAATCTAGCCTGGGTCATAAAGGGGAACAAGAAGAATATACAGGTATATCAGTGATAAAAAGAAGGTCAAGGAAGATGTGGGTTCTCTCCAGAAGGAAACTGGAGAGCTGGTCATGAGGGATACAGAAAAAGAGGTGCTCATTGACTGTTTTATTTTTTTCCTCTAGAGCTGCTAACAGGCAAATATTACGGTTATTAATTAATAAGAAAGCTAGAGGTTTTCTAGAAAATGGGGTTGAATAACAAGAACATAAACAAAAGGAGGACAATTTCATGTAAGTTTGGATCTTCTGTAAAGTATTTACATTTGCTATAGATGGCTTCAGAATCAGCTCTCCTTGCATTGTAGCAAGTTCATGTGAAAACTCAGGACAGGAGTTATTCAAATTTTTTGCCCTTAACATAGAAATCAAGTGGAATCATTTGAAAGGGAAATGTAATTTTGACAAGAAAATAAGTATATTAAGTTTGACAGAGTAAATCTGGTCTGCTTCTTGTCACCTAATATTCCTGTGAATGCTGAGGTACAGCAGAATTTGATGGCTAGTAAGAGTGGTGGGTGTTTTTCAATCTTGCACAATTTGTACTGGTGTAGTCAGGCTTGTTGTTGGAAAAATCCTCCCTGAGCTTATGATCACAGCTAGACTGTTAACTATTAACAGATGTGAGACATGAGGATTGTGCAATTCACTATAATGAAAGCTTGTTTCACGAGTCTGGCTTTGTGCTACTCTTACTGGGCTGTTTACTTTTCAGTTGTTACAGTGGCCCTGAATATTTAACCAGCAAAAACGGTTGAGCAGTAAAAAGTGCTGTTGGAAAGAAGCATATCTGGAAATGGACAGCATCTTGTCCTCAGTGTACTTTGAGAAGATCACACATTTAATCAACATTGCCTCAGAAAACATTGCGTTGCTTTTAACCAATATCACTATGGTTTCATTTGCATGACAGACGTGAATTCCTTAGCATGTTCAAATGTTATATATTAAAAATAAACAAATAAACCTTAACATGCCTCTCCTGTCTAAAGGTCACTGAATACCCTAATATATGAAAGTGCAAAAATCTCCTGGGGGTGCTACAGCAAATCTGGGGGTCATATGCAGAGAGGAAATACATTACATCTCTCTTATCAGTTCTTCTGTTTGCTCCTATTTTGTTGCAGCTGTGGTAATGCAGCAAATATGGCCACTGCTACTCTACTGAAAGAGGATCTTTATAAATTCCAGTTGTCAACATGAAATCAATTCTGCTATGGGCAAAAGAGTATTTCATCATTCCAATATTTGCACTCAGCTAAACCATATCCACAGGCTGTATGTGTCTTCATTTATTTATTTATTTGGAACTGGGAGTGCAACACATTTTCAGCCCAGCACTATGGATCTGTAGCAAAATTGCATAAAGGTTGCACAGTGAATTTTTCTAAGTAAATGGTCCTTTGATTTCAATGAGAGAACAAAGCCCCTAACTGATGTACTGTGGATTCAATACAAGCCATGTTTCCTAGTCAAAGACCAAATGATATATCATTAATTAAAAAAGAAAAATGGAAAGATACATGATGATTACATATCTTGGCATTCCATAATGATTTTTCCTGTGTAATACACCTATGGTAAATAAGCCAGGCATTTGGTAGCAATAGGATTTTTTTTAAAAAAAAAAAAGCCTTCAGTTTGCAATTTCTTTTTCTATAGTCTTTCTTCTTCTAGTGAAAGTGTCTATAAAATTTTTAAAGGAAAGTAGGTTGCTAAAATGTACTTAATTTGCCATGATAGATTGAGTCCATGCTTCAGTGACTGTAATTGAATCTGTGACCTATTTCTTTAGTAAAGTAGAAATAGTCTCTTGGGTTTTTGTCACTACCATCTTTTAATGAAATTCAAAGAGACTGTCAAAATGTCTACACTTTTTCCACTAGTTGTTAATGTTATTACTTTACAATTTGTTACTTTTTAATTAATCTTAATAAATGTGTACACAGTCTACCTGGCAGCTGGAAATAGTAGATATCAATTCATCACTGTCACTCTGTAAAGCAAAATTAACAGGACAGAAAGGGCATAATAGCAATAGAATATCTAGACATATATTGGTTCTACTTAAACATACTTTATATCTCTAATGTACAGGAGCTGTATATTACAGCAGCCCCACTCCCACAGCTGAAGTTAAAGGATCTGTCAGCATTTTCATCATAATCTCAGACTATTTCCAAGACATTGCAACTCAGCTTTAAAGTCAGACATAAGATTGAATTTGGCAGGGAGATTCCCATGCCAGGAACAACCCAAACTGATGCCCACTTCTTTTACCAGCAATAAAGATATTCTCACTCCATTTTAACTATTTAAAATATCACACAATAGGGACCTGGGACGTGACCTAAGGTTTGGGCAATGCCCTGACTGGAAAATCCTTACTTCTTCCACTCAGCACTTCCAATGAAAACGTAACAGATAAGTGAGACATAAAGGAAAAGCATTTATCTAGTCCCCAGTCCAGATGGAAGGAGTAGCAGAGCAAACCTTTCCTGCCTCATAGTTCAAACATGGCCTTATTGTCACAATAGGTGCTTTTTATCTAGAATGTTGATGTTCGTAGGAGAAGATACTCCGGGACTTCTCCCCCTAATCAAGGACATTGATGCCATTAGCTTGGTGGTAATACAAAACCTGGAATCACCTTACACACAATCAGGTACAATGTTCACCTACCATTGTTTTCAAGCCTGTAACATACCACTGGTGGTATGATCCTTATCACAGCTGCACATGGACAGCCCAAGGCTGGCATTCCCAAAATACTGTCTTCAACAGGACAGCGTAAAGCAGCTATTGGGGCTGGAGATAATTCCCCCGTGGTATAATGATAAATAAGGCATCATCTGTATAAGACTGAGACCTACAAACAGCTGAAAATGCAGCCCAGTCTGCTTTCACCACTGAGACTGCACGCAGAGTGCCCAAGGTCAGTGCTGTCAGCACAGGGCTTCTGCCCACCTGCCCACCCCTATCTCCTGTTGCAGTCAGGCAGCAGAGGTTTTCAATGCATCAAGCTCACAGGGAGAGAATGCCACATGAACCAGTTATTTATAATTCAGGAATGATCTTCCTACCCCCTCAGCCTCGGCGCAAAGTAACATGAGTCATATGTACCAGAAAACCTATCGACTGATTTCACTTTAAATGAGATTGTAGAGAACAGAAAACAAAGAGCAAACAAAATAAACCCAGATATTTTAAAAACTCCACTTTGATATTAAATCACACTCTCCATTTTTGCCTGCCTTCATCCTAAGGCTCTTCACATCACTACTCACAATGAAGAAAGAGTAAAGTCAGAGAGTAGAGGGCTTGGCTCAGGATGGCAGCCATTGTGCTTTCTTAGGATACAATAAAAAAGGGAGACAAAAAGGCACCAAGCTGAACTTTAATGTTTTTGAGCCTTGTAGGTGCTGTATGACTGGCTGGTGGTAATTCCAAGCACAGCACAGAGCACAGCTTATTTCTGCTGGCAGTCTGGGGCTGGATGTACAGATCTGACTGCAGAGGGCTGGCAGGACATCATGGGGAAGCTTGCCCAACATTATCATGTGATCTGGTAGATCTGTTTCATAAATAAGTAAAAGACTTTGTCTCCATTAAGAGGGAAATTTTAGTGAAAATTAAAACAAAGGAAACCCTTTATTCTTCAAAGTAGTAATTTCAAAAGTGTAGAGAGGTAACTACTATTTGGAAAGTGAAGTGTTTTTTTAGTTAAAAGTGTTGTAGATTTATACACATACACATTTTAACAGCCTCATAACTACAGTGCATTTTCCCTGAGAAAACATCATTGATAAAAATATCCAGCATACAGAATCACTAACATGATGGACTATAATGGCTTGAAAGCAGTCATTATGCTCTATTAGGATAGACAAACAAAAAGATTCCTTAAGTAGGCCTAGGTATGCTACAAAGATATCATACTCTAGATGAGCAAAATCTGCATTTTAATTGCTATGAAGTTGACTCAGTTTTACCCAATCTTGTGTATTATCCTCTAAACATAGTAAGGGCTTCAATAGTAAAGAAAGGTTTTAGAAAATTAAATAAAACAATCTGCTTGCCAAATTTTAGACTAAAGATATTAACTAAAAATATCAGAAGCTGCACAGAAAGAAATTTTCGAAGGGTTACAACCTAACCTGCTCTTTTCTGAGCAGTTTTCTATCCACAAATAACAGTGGGCAAAAAGGCAGACTTTGTGCCTTATTACTTGATGGTTAGATGCACTCAGATTCAGAAATTTTTTTTCCTATTTGCACTTGCCATCAGGCCTGCAATTTTCTGAGCACATCAAACTCTCATGTTCTCTAGAAAATAAGGTTGTATAGGAAAGAGTGACTGGCATATTGATACCAAATGCTGCTGCGGAGGCTGTCAACTGAGACCTAACACCTGATGTTTTGAGCCAACTAGAGCTGTTTGCTTGCTATTCTTTTAAGCCAGGTTCAGAAACTTCCACACAGTGTGACAAAGAGCCTGAGCACACAGCCTATACACACATACCTTGCACTCTGTAACCCAGGCACAGTTGAAGAATTAGTGAGTAAATTCACCGAATATTTTCCCCACCAACTCCAACAAAGAATGAAAAAGTGGTGGAGCTGAATAAAGATAGTCCTGTGGATTTCCAAAAGATATTTTAGGAGCTCAGAAAAACCTCCTTCAGACTCTCTGGCTCTTTCTCCACTGTAAACTTTCTGTTCTGTAAGGCCAGATTCAAGCCATGAGTCAGAAGACCACTTAAACATTTAAAGCTTGTGAAATATATCTTGAAAGATAGAAAAACACTAGATATATTTCATATTTATTTACTCATAGGAATAACAAAGCTCTGGTCCAAATAAAGACTTCTATTGGCTGCTTAGACTGCAAAGACTTTTTGCATACAATTTTTGAAAAGAATAATGTCTCATTATGTGATGGGGAAATTCTATTAAGAGGTAGAAAGTGTGGTTACCTTGAAGTTACTCATTTCAATGAGATTATGTGTTAGTGGGATTTTATTTAAAAAAAAGTTACCATTGAAGTAGAACTAAATTTCCTTATGAGTATTCTTTTCCAGAAAGTTGCTAAGCTCATGCTCGAGAGAGGAGACTGGACGTCCTGCAGCTCAAAGCGTGCCAGCCCCTACAGGACAGAAGTGACTCCGGTCACCTGCTTCACAGTCTGCACTGAGAGGTGGCTCACACTGCTAGTTTTTGTCCAAAAAAATCACAAGATTTCAGCAGGTGAAACATCTTTCAAAGTAAATAAAATACAAGACGTTTTAGCCAAGCAGAGATATTAGAATTTAAAGCTCAGTCAAGACTGTTTATATTACCCATGCAGATCTGAAGAATAGTTGTTCTTTTTTTATTTTTTATTTTTTTTTTTCTCCTGTTATTAGTATATTAAACAGATAAAGTCAGATATTTGACGGAATGTTTAAGTCTTGATTTTCCTGGCATACTAAAATATTTCACGTCATTGTTACTAATCTAACAGAAATGGATCAACTATTTGAAAATTAAACCTAGAAGGGAAGGATAAAGTCAGGCTAAAATGACGGCAGAAGTCTCAAGCTTACAAGGAAGATTGACAACATTATTAAATTTCATCCTTATCTTCATTATTTTATCTAGTTTTCAATCCCGCAAGGCTTTGACCGTATGCAAATTAAATCTCCAGGAAAGGAATAAATGCACAAATAAACATATATATGTATATAAGTTAAAAAAACAACAAAATTTCTTCGTCTCTCCTAGAATCATCACTAGCTGGCTGGAAGAAATGCAAGAAAAGGAGGATGGAAGGGCCCTAACAAGTGAAGGGGCTGGGGTGACATTTCTTGAATTATAAAGACCCAAATGCAAGTTATTATGGATCTAAACAGCTTTTGCTACCCTTTAAAAAGATACCAAGGTAATTCAGGAAATAGAGATGAATAAGAGCAAGAAATGGAATTGTCTACAGAACACGAATGCCATAGCTACAATTTCCAGACAGGGAGGACAAAAGGGAGAAATGAGTTCTTAAAAATAACATTGGTGAATTACAGTTCTGCATAGACATTAGCATTTTGATACGAGTCAGTGATTAGCTCTGGATATTCACGCTGTGCTATAGAATCCCCTAAAGATCATCCATAGCCTTTTGAGATGGACCCAATATATATTCTGTATTACTGACGGCAGCGAGAGCAGAAAACATGATAGGACCTCAAAGAATGCTTGTTAGTAGTGTCAGTGCAGAGTTTCAGGGCAGAGGGTGTTTAAATAGATGGAAATCACTTATCCCAAATATACCTGTGGTACATTAAACAAATGCCTTTTGCTGGAAACTGTAGCTTACATTACTGTGGAAGAACAGAAATAGGTATAATTTATGGGAAAATCCCCAAATTAAAACCCCCTTGAATTCAATCTTCTGAAAGTGCAAGCGTGTAACAGATAAAATTGATAATCATGCTGTGTTACATACTGATTTTCAGACTTCACAAGTGAAGAATGTAAAAATCAGTGAATGCATTTAAATTCTAGAAAACCTTTCATTTAAAATTCTTTTATTCCTTTTAAAGACTTTGAAAATCAAACTAGGTTCTGTACTGCAAGAATTTCAACAGGAGGGTGAAATGTTCTCATCTCTTGAAGTGGATAAGAAACCATTTGGCAGATAGTCAAAAGTTTGGGAAAAGCTGCACGAAGCATGACAAGATGAATAGAAAAGATGCCTCGAAGTACTGAAATGGAACAACAGGAGTTGGAAGGGTAACTTGCAACAGTAACACCGCTGAACATTTTAATCCCAGCCAGCTTCCCTGTTGCTCTGAGCCTCGTTTCACTTAGTCATTTATACAAGTCAAGATGGACACAAATCATTATTCAAATTAAATAATAATTTATACCCACTTACTGTGCTACTATAATGGCTAAGAAATGCAAGGTGCACCCCTGTGCAAGGTATATGCATACCTTATCTAGCTCGTTTAATTTTATAGCAACAAACCTGTGGGTCAGCAGGAATGCAACTTTGCAAAAATATTTCCACCTCTCTTCTTGAGAGGACTCAGGAAGTCCCCAGTCCCAAGTCACTAGAAGCTGAAGAAGGGCTCTGGCAAAGAGGAGCTGGGCTCCAGTTCTTATACTCTCTTGATGGTTCCCATAACATCAGGATATCCAACCTGCAATGGCCTTGGGTCTGGTAGCGCACAGCTATTCTTAGGTCAGCTGATGCCAAGCAGCATTGGATTGATTTGTATTTCACAAACGAAAATTAGTCATGAATTGTCACATCTGTTACTTGCAACAACAACCTGGCACCAGATAAGAGACAGATAAGCTCTAAATCACATCTGTTGTGTATTCAGCACAGGGATCCTTTGTTATACCCACTAAGAATACACATTAACATTGGTGCACCTATTTTGGTTATTTGAAACTTAAGCTCAGCCTCTCAGCAATATTATCTCACGCTTAATGGTGTTCATCAGCTCTTTTGCTGGGTTACGCAGTCGCATGATGTCACGCTTTGAAAAGTGACAATTTTTTCAGTAACTTTAACCGTACCTTTAGAACTTCCTCCACATTTTGTAAAAGTTCCTCAGAATTC
Source organism: Centrocercus urophasianus (assembly GCF_019232065.1). NCBI lineage: Eukaryota > Metazoa > Chordata > Aves > Galliformes > Phasianidae > Centrocercus > Centrocercus urophasianus. The sequence goes on along the minus strand of NW_024884755.1, from coordinate 3,232,770 downwards.
CTCTGATTGTTTGAATATCATCCAAGTAGCAGACAACAGCATTTACCTCCTGCAGCACCTGATCTGTTTTTCTCTGAAATGCAGCAGGTGCACTGGTCAACCCACAAGGAAATCTCGTACCTAACAGCCCCTCATTTGATTTCCCTGTTGCAGAACTTTTTCTGCTGCTGCTCCAGGGATCCTGTTGGCAGTGCTGGAACAGTCAACACGGAGAACCCCCCTCCCCGTACCAGCTTCATAAACAAACCTTGTGGTTTAAGAATAGGATATCGATCCATTTCTAGCAAGAAGTTGATGGCAGGTTTAATTCCCACAAACTCTCACTGAGCTACTGTTTTTGGAATACATTAAACCCATGCAGCCAGTTCTGAGTTCCTCCAGTAAAATTGCATTTAGGTTTTTCTCCAATTGATTTTAAATAGTATGCTTTTACCAAGCTAACTACGAAAAAAACTATTTTTCTGTTTTCAATCTGCCTCTGAGTCACTAGCTTGCTGTGGTCCAAATTATTTTAAACTCAAATTCAGATAACTACTTTCTGCTCAGATGTATGACTGTATGAATTCCACTGGAAAACAGAATGAAAATAAAAAGGAAAAAAAATGGCAGCATTTGGTGAAGAGTATTTTTTTCAATTAAATTTTAAATCATTTTCTTTTTGACATTCACAGACATCAATAATATTATTATTTTTCTTTTCTTATTTTTAAGGCAATGTCATTTAAGCGGGTCAGTGGGTACCTTTTTCCACAAGATGTGATTTGGGAAGTGGAACAATACCCTAACCATTCCAAAAAGAGCCTGGTTGCTATGCCCAGCTCCATAACAGTCATGGGATAAGTTTTGTAGATCCTGACTCCTTTGTTTTGTCTTAGCAAAGAGTGGCAGTGAAAAAAGCCTTTCCAGTTGATGGTGTGAGCATGCAGACTCAAACAGCAATCCCCCTCTAACTCAAAGATGATGTTTCTGACAAATAGATAATCAGCTCCAAAAACTTTCATTTGACCTTGCATCTCATTTCCCTCACTCTTGTAAAAGCCTGCCTTCCTGTTTTGTTTCGGAACATCCAGCGTGGTTTATCTTTTCAGGATTCACCCAAATGGTTCCTCTTGAAGGCCAGCATCTTTCTTCCAATCTCTATCTCTTTTGATACCAAAACAAAATGATTTTTAAAAATCCCCCCTAGAAGATTGACAAAAAACATAGGGTTGATTCTTAAGGTGAAAGATTTTCATCCTTCAAATTATTTGTGCTATAAGGGCAGTAAAGATATTTTTACATTTTAATATTTCACATTCTCAAATTCTTAAACAAATACAATACTTAAAGTTTAAAAAAAAAAAAAAAAAAAACCACCTAAAAAAGAAAATAATCCCACAATGTTTTCCGTCTGACTTAGGAAAAGTAGCCCGTTTCTTGGTCGTGTTCTATATCATTTTCAAAAACAGTATGTTTCTGAGTATCTACTGAAATATTCCCTTGCTACACTGGAACTTCTTAATGGTTCTGCACAGGCTTTTACCTTTCCATTTTATTTTCTTTTACAATATTACTGTAGGTATCAGAATTCTCAGTTTTGGTATATGTAGGGGGTTTGAAGGAAATTTAAACTAATTCTCCAGACAAACACAAAGCCATTAACAAGATTTTGTTTATACAGGATCTAAATTAATGAACAACTAAAACACGATGAAAACAAGCCCAAATCATCCAGTTGCTTATGAGAGGCTTATACTGTAAACAAAGCTGAAACTGAATTAAATCACTGTCACTTCCCTGAGGCAAAGAGAAAAAAATAAAGCAGTTTTGACTATTTGAGTGATAATACAGTTTTCTCTGAAGTCATGATAGTCTGTAAGTGCATCATGCTCATGGGCTCTTAGCTCTTAGAAATCAGGTCACAAGCGTCTGTGAACATCTATTAGGTTTGTGCAAACAACTGTTTTTAGAGGTCAAGATAAATGTTCATGCGTGTATACACAAAAACAATGAGCTATTCAGCACAGTACATCCTTGGATTCTCTCCCTGTACGTGGAAATCGTGTGCACCAAATACAGGTAGGCATCTGCATGTTACCTAATGCCTGGGTTTCATTTCTCATCACCAGTTTAGAAACATCCCTAGAACAACCCTTTTGATTATTAATTTGTGTCTTCAGCAATGCTTTCCCAGTTTCCTATAGAGAAAAGATTCTTTTTTTTTTTTTCTTGTCATATCAAGCAGATGCAAGCTTTGAGGATGGAGCTTAGTTTCATTACTTTCAGAATGAAAAAAAACAAACTTCTCTCAGGATGAGCAGGAAGAGCTAAATACTTTCTCTGCAGGAAACGATATATTTATAACAAAGAGCAAGATCAGTCCACCAAGACACAGTGTTCAGTTCAAAGCAATTAGCCAACAATGCTTCCCAAGTACTCATTTAGGTCATCAAATTATAGCTCATCTGCATTAAGTTAGACTTCATGTATATATATAAATATAGACATTCCAAATTACATAAGCCATCATTTTAAGAAGACAATTAGACTGTATTGAACAGAATTCCTCCCTTGAAATTAGCTGTGGCGCTTTGAAGAAACAGACCCTACATTTACTCTTAGTGAAATGCAGTAATTAGTTTTGCAATTGTCATGGAAATATTGAAGAAAACTATGCAAATTAATTAGCAAAACCAGTAGTGCTAAAAGAGCAATAATCTCAATAAATTTCATTCTCCTGCACAACGGTGAACTGCATTAGATTTTGTAATCAATACAGTGATATATGCAGATGTGTCAAACATAGTACACACTGCAATTTATGATTAACGAAATACGGATAAGGGAGCAGAATCATAAACATTGACTGTGCAAACAGCCCAGCAGCAAATCCAGAAGCTACGATTGTTTCTACCAGATCGCAGGAAAGATGTGCAGTCCTAATTAAAGAAAGATTTGTGTTAAAACTCTCCAATCAAGTCTGAACCCACGGATTCACATTCATGACTGCATTAATCCTGGCTTGATGTTGTTCTTTTTTGATCAGAAAATCATTTTATGTACATTCTCATCATCTGCTGCTGAAGTCTACATGTTTCTCTTATTTAAATCTCTGTGCATGTTGATAAACTACACTATTTCTCTACAGTGCAATGAAGAATAATAATTTTTCTTGACCAGTAATGTCATTTAGAACAAAACCAGCTAAAGTAGTAGAAATGTTAATAGAGTAATAGAAAGTGATTGACTACAGTTTTAAGTCTTGTTGGTGCTCTTTGTCAGAATTTGCTTAGACAGCCAACCAAGACCTCTTTTGATAAGCTAAGAGCATAAAGAAACAGTTTCAAAAGGTGAGAGAAATCCCCAGATTTCTAAATGATTCTGGATTAGACTCACAGGGTACGTTTTCATTTCTTCAGACTTGTTCAGAGAAAAAGGAAGTGCCTTGAACTCAGCATTAGAAAAATACAGGCAGATAGATCTGTAGAAAGTCCAGTTCTTTTCAGCTGAAAGCTCCTACACAGAGCCTAAAAACTAAATGCAAAACTAAAACAATTTTCCTGGTTTAATCACTTCATTGATAATTGTCACTGCTGCAAGAGAAACCATCCACTTGCATCCTTAACACAATTTCTTTGGTAACTTTGTACAGATTTGCACCTTCAGTGTTCATTTGGACAGAAAACATATCTTTTCTGTGATGCACAAAGTGGAACAGTTTCTACCTAGATAAGACAATAAGGTAATTACATGTGACAGGATAACAATATGCCAAAGAAAAAAGAATGCCAAAAGCAAACTAGGAATGTATTTTAAAGCAACGCAGTATTAACAAATCAAAACATATTATTCAGTTCACTGTTTTATTTCCTTTAGAAAGGGATTGGGAGGGGAGAATAAAAAGAAAGAAAAATTAGGATGTACAATTTCTTGGAGTTAGGATATAAAGATTTATAATATTCTCTTCAATGAATAACACAGTTCTTTAAAGCTGAATACATTAATTTGATTTGAAGTCTATTAAATAAATGAAATAAAAATCAAACCAAGGGAGTGCTAAACTGAATAATAAGGCAGTTACTGACCAAAAGGCAATGACAGAATAAAGTGATAGTTGTTTCTTCACGTTTTATTGAAAAAGTTCTGTTCAACTTCATTGACGGAATGTATGATATGACTTTGTTACTTAATAAGAAATTTCCAAAATCTAGACTTTATTAAGTTATTATGAAGTTTCCTTTTTTGAGATACTGAATCAGTACTCCTTGGGTTGCTCAAAACCATAGCGAAGCATAGGCTAAAAGTCTAAGGAATAACAGGGTATTTTCAAAGGTTACTTCATTATCACAGAAAAATTTTAAGAATTTCCTAATTTTCTACTGACTTTGACCTCCTGAACTACATAGAAGCAGAAGCTTCTACTACAATTATAAAATAATTATGTAGATAGAATAAAATTAGCATATTTTACCAACACCAAGAATATGCTAGATGTAATACATTGTTGACTACTAATATTCTATACAAAATAGAAGTAAAATTTGAAAATAAAAAAAATTCAACTTCAGTGTACAACTATTTTATTAACTCTGCATAGGCCCATTATTGGTCTGCTACACATAGTGTAACAGAAAAAAAAAGTGAAATGCTTAGGGTGGAGTCTCTTTTACATTGTTGTCACCACTGAAATATTTGTTTCCCTGTACCAGTAGCTGAAAGAAGAATATTCAGCGTTCTAAGGAAGAACCATCAGGCTGAACATTCTTAGAAGCTGCTTGGAGATGAAGCGTCAGATCCAGAACAAAAGATACAGTGATAGCTAATGGGAATTGTAAAATTAGGTTTTGCAATGACTCTGTGATTTATTGCCTGGAGCCATATTTTGTCACAAAGATTCCAGTACCAGGATATGTATCTCAGAATTATACCCGTATTTTATAAGTTTTTATCTGCTATGAATAGGACATCTGTCTATTTAAAAAGTTAAAAATGGGCTCAAAATGCTGTGAAATCAATGACTAATTTATCACACTAAACCAATCCAGTGCATTAAACCAAACTAAATGCAAATGAGACCTAATGCTCAAGTAATCCTTTTTCATTAGAAAAGCTACCATGATTGTGATACTTCACAGTTGTACGTCACTTTCAATTTTCAAAAACTCTCTATGAACATTAATTATAAATGAACATTAATAATACACCTCTGTCTAAAGTATTTAAGTATTTATTAACTCTACTTCACACATGTGGAAACAAAGGCAACCTCAAGTTTCAAACTTCAAATATTTAAATTTAGGTATAAAAACATCTATTATTTCTATAATATATTCAAAAGTCCTGAGATCCAAAAATCTGACTCGAAATTAAAAGGCATAGGAGGTCTCTCCTTGTCTGAAAATCTGGTTATTTGTTTAGGAATCCTGGATCACAGTTTAGCTTAAGAACTGCAGCGCAGGGCCACACAAGACAGGACAAGTATCAATTTGTGGCTGAATTAATACAGAACACTGTTCAAGGGACAGGACTCAACTCAGCTTTAGCCCTGTAGACATTTAAGTATCTACTTTAACTATATAAGACACAACTATAGTCAACAGAAACTAAGGGATGTTTTCAAAGTTTAGGTCATTCTGTCCTAAGGGCAGCATCTGATCTACAAGGATCAGTGGAAAAATACACATATCAATCTATGAAGTACTGCTGTCTGTCAGGCTGTCTATGAAGCACACAAGACAAATGCAACCCAAAAAAAAACAAGTCATCTGCAACCTCCTCTGCACACAGTATTAGCTCAAAATCAGCCAGGACTGGTATATTCTGAGATACCTGAGATAGTCAGATAGCCATCGCAACCAAACAAATCTGAAAAGAGCCAAAACAGTTTCTTTGCGAAACACTATTTATTTCAATCACTTACTTTTATAATAGAAAGAATTATTATGGAAAAGATGCCTCATAGTTAAACTTTTAAAAGATGCTCAACATGATAATGACCAAAGAATCTCTTAAATATAAAATCCGGTGTCCATGTAGAAACAGATGAAATGCTTAGATGTGGGTTTGTCCACATAAATTGTTCTCCAATCAAGCATGTTAGTTTTATAATCTATATGTGTATTATTAAAACTACTACGAAAAGGGTTGGTACCTTATGCATGATCAGTTTCCACTGAATTTAAATTACTTGCAGTAAAGTACTGATGCAGATAAAATGCTTTAAATGTACAGAATACTAAGCAAATGTTTATATTAAAAAACTTCTTTCAGATGAAAATGTGCTCGGTGAAGCACAACCCCATAGTGCCTTGCAGAATATTAATGCACAGTAGATCACAAGATGACAACAACTATTCCTATGTAAAAGCTAGAGGTGGGATAAAAGGTAGTATTCACACGACAAGCCTCAACAAAAGAAATGTGCAAACACACAGGGTGTGATCCTATTGAGATGTAAATGAGGTTAGAAATATATGGAATCAAACCTGCTTAAAGTCAGGAGTGTCTTGTAAAACAGGGACAACAGCGTGTTTAGCATGAGCAGCTTCAGCTGACTGTATGCCCACTAGAATTTGTATAAAGAATACCTAACTCTTTGAGAAGCAATATGTGAATAGAAATCATATTCTCGTGGAATTACAATGCAACTCCTACTAGAGAAGCATGCCAACCAGAATACCTTAAAAAAAATATACTTTTTGAAGCCTGCAGAATGAATCTCAGATCAGAACCAAAATGTCATGTACAGGCTGAGAACTAATTGGCACTGAGAAAGCCAAAAACAAAAAATGAAGGAGCGAAGACCACAGATTACAAGTGAATCTGTAGGGAACACAAGAACATGGACAGAAATAGAGTGTGAGAGACAAAAGAGGTAATTATCTCTTTGAATTTAAAAAAAAAAAAAAAATTAAAAATTTGAATAATTTTTTTTTAATAAAAAATTGAAAAAATGCAAATAAATAAAAATTTATTTGAATAAAAAAAATTAGTGTAAGTAAACACACTACATAGGAGCTGCTTAACCAAATCATAGTTAAGTTACTAAACACAAGATCTTCCTCATCCTTACGTTCTCACTACTATCCTCATCCTCACTGCATTTGGAGCTAGATGATCTTTAAGGTCCCTTCCAATCCAAGCCATTCTGTGGTTCTTACCTGACTGGACAGAGAAAGCCACTGCAGACTTCTCCATCAGCTGTTTCACCCTATCATTATCAACATAGAGCAAGGGGCAGACAATTGGAGAAATCGTAGCTCTGCCACCTAGGTAGTTGGACAGTTATAACAACCTATCACTACCAACAGGTAGCAAAAGAGAAACCAAATACAGTGTCAATAATCTGTTGAAGCAAATTAAGGTGGTAAAGGTATTAGTCTTTACATTTGAGTTCTGCTGGACTAGAAAAGGTCTAAGTAATGGTTTTTTACTGTGTTAAATTTGCAGGGTTTAAAAGACTAGCAGATGTTTGGAAAGAGAAATAGAAAATTCAATTACACTAGAAAAATTGCATATTTATTTACACTGACTGCTTTTGACAGCTTTAATAGTCTAATAGGCTAATAATAGTCTGTCTGTCTACCTGGTAAATATGTCCCAGTAACCCTTCATACAGAATCAGATTTTAGTCAACTGTTTATATAACCCCTATCTACCTCGATGCAAATGAGTTCAGGATGAGCTCCTCTAGCTCCACCACTCAATAGATGGAGCCTCCACTATTCCTTTCAGACTAAAATTTAGAACTATTGTGTTATGTAAATGTTATTGCTCAAAGCAAAAGACTGGTGTTGTCCTAGTAATTAATTGTCTGATTAATTAGACCTCTTTCCACTTGCTCAGCAACCTGCATTCATGTGCGTATACAGTTACAAAAGTAAACTAGGATTTGCATTATCTGTGCAGAACCGCTAAGAGATGGGCAATAACAACAAAAAAAGTATTATTCTGGAGATCTATTAAAAAAGAAAATGCAGCTTTTCTCTAAGAAGTGAAAACCCAATAAAAATGTGAATTTTGTCATATGGAGTGATGGATTTGGAGCACTCAAGAAGGACGAATGAATCATGCTGAGCTGTTAATATCTCTGCCAGTTCTACGGCTTTCCACAAGCATGTGAAACTGTCTTTGTTTGCTTTCCTAACAGCCATCTCTTGAAAAATTCTCTGAGAATATAGGAAGCATTCTGTAGTGAGATAATTGTTTCAACAGCTTGGATACCGATTTCCTTTTGTATGAGTAATGGAGGACTAAGATCATTACAATAGAGTGTAATACTCTTGACATCAGTGGGAACCCTAACTATAATTTATAAAGCTGCTTAAAAAATAATATTCCTGTAAGAGGAGAACGTGGTCTTCATCGGTTAATTTTTACTTTTGTTTCGATGTTGCTCTGAATTTCTAATATATACATATTTAATGATAGTAATAACATGTGTATTTATTAGACAAGGGTAGTAAAAACTATGAAAGAATTATTAAACCTTAACAAAAATTAGAGATGCTTCAAAGGCACACTGAAGTACTAAGATTGTGTGCACACTACCGTCTTCAAAATAAAGATGCATATTTAGGACTTATTTCACACCTTTCAATCTACTCACATTTCACTGCAGAATTATAAAGTGCTTATGAGTTATGAGATTATTGCCTACCTCAAAATCTTTGAAGAGTTGGAAACTTAGGAAAGCAAATTAATGGATAGAATTAAGAGAGGTTTGTTTTGTTTTGTGTTGCTATTGAAACATGTACCAGTTCTAAAAAGTAAACAAAAACCATCGCTTTTAATCTGTCTCACAGGGAACACGCACATGAGTAAATAATCCGGAATAGGGGCACAAAACACGAGCAGTAAAAAGACATTCTTCAGTACCTTCAATAAAAAAGAAGTCCTTCACAAAGATATATGAGATATATGGAATAATAAATATTAAAAAAATCTGTGGAACTCTTGGTCAAAGTACTGAAGAACAATGTCTTTTGCAAGATATCGCAAAATCTTTACACATTAATTCAAAGTTGGAATTTTGGAGAAGTACTGTTAGGATTTCCTAAGCAAATCCATAAAAAATATGAGTATATGATAATCACGCAATCTGAGTAGAAAACAGGAAAAAGCATCATCCCTTAAAATATGTATTATTTTTATATCACACTGCAGTGAGGGATTTTGTTTGTTTTAACCAAGTTCCATGCAGCAGCTTGAAGAACAGTGTAGATAAAGAAAGATCAGAAAAAAATAAAGAACAGTTTTAGTTTGAGGAGGTAATAAATAAATAAATCAATACATGGTGAAGAATATGACTTTAGGAGTTAATTATTTAGAAACAGCTCAAGCTGCCATGTAGATCCTATTAATAGTTTGTAAAAATAATACCACTCACTGAAGAATGTAGCAGATGGTGGCAAGACACTGAAAGGAAAAGCATTTTTGTTCCCTGTGCTTCTAATGTTATCAGATCACCCACGTGCTTAAGCATCCTGGTTTACTGAAGGTATTGGTTAAAAAATTAAAAGAGACCTGATACCATGTCAGGACATGAATCTTAATGCCAAAATGGCATATATTTATTTCCTGCTAATGCCAGATGCACTATATGTGCTTCAGCTAAGGAACTGCACACTCAGGAAATTACATGATGGTCTATCAAAGTTTGCATGCCGATAACAGAAAGAATATTTCTCAGAAATGCATAGATGCCTTATTTTGTAAACATAAAATTTTTATTATCAATGTGCATACAGGACCATAGATTGCCACTAATGGATATGAAATGATAATTTTGTCTTCTCATTCTCTTTGTTGAGCATTCTGTCCTCTAGCAAATTTACCACTGTACTGGGAGCTTGGCTTCTGTCAGGATCCCTAAGGTGCTTTCTCTATGCTGTTTAAATTCCAGGAGAGTGGCTGTATTTTGAGATGTCACTCTTTCAATAGAGGAAAATGTTGCTAGCTCACAGAGACAATTCCTCCCACATTGCATCTGAGGTAGAAAGATCTGTTCTGCACTCTACATAAGATCAGGATAATCCTTACTTGGCGTTTCAGACACAATAACTTGATATTTAGTAAGTCTTGTTCCTGCACTATTACCTTTAAACTTGGTGGCTTGTCAGACATACATTGATTTTAGCAGAGAAAGTGCCTCACTTTAAAAAGATGGGCAAAGTTGCGTGCTTCACACGAAATGAGCGTGCCTAACTTGGATACTTTGCTGCTACTGTTAGTAAAAGACCAGCCACGACAGCACAGGGTCAGCACAGCAAATCTATCCTGAGGGCAATGTGTGTTACGTGGGGCTGTGTGTAGACTTGCTCCAAGGAGGCTCCCACAGCAACATGCAACATCAGTTCAACCGCAGAGCTGAATCTATTTATGACATGTTACAGCACACATCTCTCTGCACCCATGATGAGAGGCAGCAACCAAAGGACAGCTAATACTCAAAACTTCTTCCACTCCTTTTCCATCACTGCTTCCCATAACCAACCAGGGACTGTAGAGTTCCTAATTGGTGCTTTCAATTCATAGTAATTAATTGTAGCTAGATTTCTTTTCATCTCTTGAAATACATAATATCACAATGGACTCAAACAGAACACTGTAAAGGCAATCTATATTACTGCTAAATAATCATATTCACTGGTTTTTATCTTAGCTTCACATGCCTTTCATCTGCTTTACAAACATTAAAACTCATTTAATATGATTTTAAAAATGAATAAGGCACTATAAAAAGAGCATATTAATGGCTGTTCATATAACTTCTAATAATTTTAGTCAGGTTTATTATTTGGTGTACGGTAAATCAAATTAAGTACAAATATTAGTACCGACAATGTGCATATAATTAGTTTTTAATCTTTATTGCTTGAACATGTATTCATTGTAAACGAGTAGGCAGACTTCTGAGCCATATCTGGGTATATAAATAGCACATTTAGATGTATATTTCTATAATTTTCACATATATTGCTCACACATAATCCCTTGATGTCTTCCTTCTCATGGTTAGTAGCTAAGCATCCAACATGCTCAAAAGCAATACTTGAAAGAAAATGCCTAACTGTTTTCAGTTTGCAAATTTAGATGATTACATTTTCTGGTTTCTTATGATTTCCCCACAAGGAAGTATATGAAAGTTAGCAAAATTTCACCCCGTAAATATTCCTTTTGTTCTTTCTATTTTTGAGCCATTTGTCCCCATTAATCACATGTACAAGTCTAGTCCTACAGAAATTCACACTTACGCCCTGCAGGTGTCTTACTTCGATTCCTATTCATGCAGAACATCTTGTAGGTTGAATCTAATGCTTAATTTCAGGTTCTCTTGGAATGAATACACATAAGTCAACAAACTATAATCCAAATCTCAAGTCCATCATTTTCTTAGTCCTCTTAGTACTATTAATCCACAGCCTCTAAGAAGAAGCAAGTTTTGATCAAACTGTGTTCATCTGAAAGTTCAAGAAATCCCTTTCCATTTGAGAATATGCGTTAAAAATGTTATATAGAGCCTCTTGTTTCAGCCCATCCTTTCATGAAATAACTAAGGGCTAGTTTCTTAATGAAATGAATGAAATTGCTAATAGTTAACACTCCAAAGAAATAAGTATACATTTCACAATTATGTTGCTTAGCATATATTACAACATACTGTTTTGTTTTTTTTTTTTTAACTATTTTGACTCGTCAAAAAGAACAGATGGATAAAGTAGATTGCTAATTCCATACCATCATCTATGCTGACTTAAAATATAAAAAGATACGGTTTGTTCTAAATCTGTAAATCTATATATATCCATATATTCACTAGTTTGAAGTTGCACAAACCTACTTTTGTCACATAATAGCACAAAAAATTCAGCTTCTGTATTCTGGGAAGAGTGAAAATAAATGCACCAATGCAAAATGCAGTAGAAGTACACCAAGTCTTACAAAGAAAAGGATTCTTGAGATATTGCAATGTGATAAAAGAGAAGAATAAGAAGTGTGTAGGAAAATGACCAAAAAATTATGACTTCCCATTGAAAGTTGTTATTTTGTTATGAAATGCTAATTTTGGAAGATTATGATCTGTCCTCTGAAAGAGAAAGCTGATATATGATTTCTGGGAAAAAAAAAAGATGAGCTGTTGCTGGTCTCAGAAGAGAAGGAAATCTTACACAGATTTAGTGCATCTTTTAAATCCACACCACTCTACAGAAGAAGACAAACTCTCGCAGACCTACCACAGATGCAGTTGTAAGCAAGTTAGAATCTTTTTTTGCACAGTATGCCTTTGAGACATAGAAGAACACTGCAGAAAAGCATAATAATTTGCTATAAAATTCACACATGAAAAATAAGTTCTTCTCCAAATAAAGTTCTTCTCCAATAAAGGAACATGACTTATCCAGGAAAAACAATAGAAGTGATGTTTGGACAAGGCAGGTAAAATACAATGAAATTATACAGGTGAACTGTAACAATTTCAGTCTTGAATTATAATACTGGTACAAATCTCTCAACATCTTGGTATGAAAAAGGAACAGGTACATGAACAAAAGCCTGGTGAAAAATACAGAACACAGCCATACTGCATCTTTCAGAAAGTAGATCAGTGCTTAGCTCTGTTAACAATTCAATAGGCTTTTCTGCCTTATAAAACTGGAATTTAAATACTAATTCTCTTGGGTGCCTTTGAAAACCTTTACCATAATTTTTTAGACTTATATTTTGGCAAGTGATTTTTCGTTGTTTGTTTTTTTTAACCACAGAAGGTTAAATGAAATCCTATCAGCCAATGGCCTAAGGAAATCGAATTCAAACTTTTTTTCCCTTTGGTTGAAAATCAGATTTCTTTACTCTGATTCCTTCTGCACCTTCAAGATTTATTCACGAGTCACAGCTGAATGCACTGTATGTTGTATTTATATGAACAAACACACACACAAAAATAATCATTTCCATTATCTAGATAGATATATGTTTGTCAGCATCAGAAAGTATATCAATCCTGTGAGTTATGAGTATTCAGTTACTGTTTTAAAAACATCATTCAGGCATTGTGAGAGATACAACTACAGCATAAGCAATGACCTTTAAGTATATCTTCTTCCCCATTATCTCAATACTGTGAAATAGCAATACTGAAATCTTTGTAATATCTGCACAAAAGCTATTTATTTTAAAATCATTTCACACAGCAAACCAACCATAATTTTATTAACAATAGCAAGAAGTTGATACGGTATTCCAAGGAACACTAACATGCTATTCACCTTAGTTGCTTTTACAAAGAATCTCTCAGTTCATTTGTATTTCAGCAAAAGGGCACATGATAATTTTAATTCTTTAGTAAAGTTTTTCAATTAAATTTCTAAAATCTTATCAGGTGTAGAGCATCTTCAGGGAACAAAACTTTCATAATAACAATACCATGGAAGCTTGTAATCTTTAAAATGACTCATTCGCTATGATTAATTTACTCTTATTTTTATCTGCATATCTAAAGGGCATATGTCACTTCTAGAATTATTTCAGGCAAAAAAATTATGCAGTTTTACTTCAGATATAGATCACATCATTTATGAGTAACTGTCATGACTTATGCATTGCATTTTTTCTATCAATGTTGAGTTTCTTCCAGTTTCAGAAATATTTCTTGAAGAAATACTGCTAATATTCTGTGAAAGACACCACACAGCTAAGCCAAATTAAAGCTTTTCAATTAACAGATGCTAAGTCATACTATGAGTACAGCAGAAGTAACACTGAATGGCTTATATGTGTTTCAGCAAAGTTGTTATACATAGCATTTGTCAGTACATTATTTGACTGCACGAGCAGCATTTCAGAGCACTACAGGTGGAAATTATTTTGTGTAGGCTGTGGTAAAACAAGCTCTACTAAAGCAATGCAAACTGCTAAAACCCACTCTGTAGCCATCTTTGTTTCAAAATGGACCACATAACTTTCAACAGCAGTCCCACAAACACATGATGACATCAAAATTAAGGCATGCTTGAAAACTGTTTCCTCCAGTAACAGGAAGAAGTGCAGAAACAGAAAGAGGGCATACAGCAACATGCAGATGTTTGCATCTTGCAGGAACATGAAGTCCTGTGGACTCTGCATGCACAAGAAAATGAAAAAGCAAGAGTGCTTTCGTTTCTCCCCATACACAGCAGTGCGGGAAAAGAGCAAGCATGACAAATCAAGCTGTATTTCAGGAAAGTGCTACTGACAGTAACCCATCTGTATTTTAAGCATGTCTTTATTTGCTTGCACCTGCATTAAAATGCTCAATATGATTAAAATTATGTTTGGCAAAATTCCATTCAATGACTACTCCAAGGACAAGGGTTAGACAGCCACTTAACCATTATTTTAACCTGCTAATTTATAGGCTACTTACTAGTACTTTTAATACTAGTACTTTTAACCCTACCTTAAGTCACAGCCCTTCCAAACAGCACAATACACAGCCCAGCAAAAGGATGAATGGGGCAAAAATCTGATTCCTAATATGGCACTTAATCTGATTATGAACAATCTCCTGGAGCGTGAGATCACATTTGATGTTTTAAGTGTACATAAGCTGAAAGAAGTGAAGAAGAAGTTAAGAGTCAAGCTGCTTCCCACCCTCCCCCCTGCCAACTTCAACATTTGAGAATAGTATCTCAGCTGAAATTACCACACAAGCAAATAAAAGAGGGACTACACTAAAAATTTAGTTTGCTTATACTACTGGATTTCTTTGTCTGTCTCTTTTCTTCCCATTGTCTTGATCATCTGCCTAGAACTCTTCTTCAATTTATGATCAGAAGCAGTATCTTACTGTATTTCATTGCCATGGTGTGTGTGGCCTTGACTCGTTATCTGTTCATTTCACAGCTTTGTTGTCTGAACAACTGCCAAAATAACTGGTTCATGTTTTTGTTACAAGCTTTGGAAAATTTGATAATTTGGACAGAGACATTTTTTCTTTCTACACAGTTGTTCTTCCAGATGGTTGACATTACTTTGAGCAGTCCTTTCTTCTCATTTTTGAAATGATTCAGTCTGGCGACAATTTATTTCAGGCTTCTAGAGTTGACAAGCTGAATTTGTATCTTGCCTAAATTTGCCTTTTGATGTCAGTGAGGCTCTAGCAACTTGAATAGCATGATGATACTTCTTCACCAAGTAAATTTTAACTCCAAATTAAGCTGAAAAAATGTCACTTTTCAAATAATCTGGAATTGCACCGCTAAGTGCAAAATTTTATTTTATTTTATTTTATTTTTTAACTTGTAACAAATCATGCATTCATTAGATTATTTTACTCCATAACAGCTAACACTGTTTCTCAAACATACGTGGATGATGAAATTCCCCGCAGTTGATTTGAAGTGCTCTGGCCAGTTTAATTTTTCCTATCTAGCTATGAAAAGGCATATTTTAGATAGAAGGAAAGTGTTTCAGCTGTACTGCAGCACACAAAACTGTATTAAATAGTGCATTCATAAGAGCTCAGATCAGGTCACAGCTATTTCTAGATAAGTCACGTACTTAAATCAGTGACGAAACAAATTCTCTTTAAATATTTCTTGCTAGATCTACTTAGGTTAATTTCAACAGAATTTAATATTCAAAAAGAAATCCAAATATTATTTTAAAGAAAATATATGCACATGAAAAGAATGAATAAGCATAATTGGTGAATAAGCAGTTTCTTAGGCCTTGTGAGCTTTATAAGCTTCTTATGTCTTTTGTAAGACAATTTCTTGAGCAGTTAACTGAAAATGCTTTCCACTGATGTTAGCCTATAAATTATGAATCTGTTTACAATTCTGACCCAACATACTTTGAAATCAATCTTTGGGATACAGATGAAGCCCATTCACTCTCATTTTGAAACTCCTCTACTGCTGCTAGAGAAGCTAAGCAGAATGTGTGAGAGCTGCCATGTGCTTCAGTGTGGATTTTTCAATGACAACCAACCAGTGAGTAGAATTTAGATCTCCAACAACTGCAAGAATTTTCCACTGACTAACTGAGCCACGATTTCATCTAGGGCTGTGCATTTACTGTTTCAGTATAACGTTATTTCCTCTGGACTAGATAGCACAGTTTTGCTTCAAAAAAGTAATGCTAGCAAAAACAGAAAAGCCTTCTCCATAAAAGCACAACAGTCCTCATCATATCCAGTGCATATTATTTTCCTTTAAATTATCGCCACTAAAATCTTTTTCAAAACGAACTTGAAATTATGCTATGCCTATAAGATGTGTATGAGGATTAAAAGAAGTATAAGCTTCTTCAGTCTTTGGCTCTGATATTGACTGTAAATTGCATGCTGTTCCTTTGTCTTAATTCCTTCATATGTAAAATTTGCCCTCTAGCTGCCTAAACATTTTGGAGATACAGATGCTATCTCTGTGTGCATACATCTTCATGTTGTGTAAGTGGTGCTTACTAAAAAAGTGAAAAATCCCAAGAATGGTGACTTTGAAAAAGGAACTTCAATACAGCTGGGAAATTTTCCTCAAGACTAGATAATCTGATATTTCAGGCAGTAGGAGAAAACATATTTTGCATATGCTTGCAATAATATTTCAAAAGAGACACGTCTAAACCAGTTATTTCCTGCGTCAGCACTAGGATCTGAAAGAAACTGACATATTTCTTAAATTTTAACAATTAGCAATTCACAAATCACTGAGATGTTTAAATGTTTAAATGTTTAAAACTGACTTTTGCACCTCATTCTGTTACAACTTCATGTCTGTCTCCCACGGAAACCAAATACTTAGGTACAGATCATTGAAAGAAAAAAGCACAATTTCCTCAGAAATAAGAAAGAACATTTAGGTTAACTTCTTTCCCAGCTGGCTTCTTGAATAGATACTTGAAATAGCATGATACATTGGTAAAAGGAAAGTGAAATTCATTAACTACACAAATATACAGTGTCTCTGAAGGTGATATCTTCTAATTCATGAACTCTTAAGTCTATGGCTCGTTGTTATAAATGCTTTCTCGTTGATTACTAGGACTTGTACATAATAAGAGATTTAGGTCTAACATCCATTTCAGAAATCATTTTTTACTGTGAAAAAACATTTTCTGCACTGCTTTGAAATCACGGTGATCCTGCAATGTTTGTAAGGTAATTACACTTCACATTAGTGTTTGTACCCACTGTACTGAGCACTATAATCAGGTATAGGGATCATGTATCCATGCAAGATTCCTCAGAGCAGATTTAGGAATGACTGCAGTTGTAGACAGGAAATCATTTACCATCACATTTTCGAATCTGAAATATGGTATCTATCTAGGAAAACCCACATTTGTAACAGATCCCTTTCCAATTACCACAGGACATTACATTTTGGGTTTCCTATTGTATGCCACTGTGATAAAGTCTTACAGACAAGTTACTGATTGACTCAGCAGTTGTAAGATGACCCAAGATGCCACTTGTTTCTTCAGAGTCTCCTCGTTCATGACATCATGTCATATATCGAATTCAAAAAGGACCTTATATTTCCTGTTCATTTGAGGAGGATCTATTCACCCTGCATTTCTTTTGCAAACCAGAGAAAGTTGAGCAGTATGCTAAAGCATGTACTGCAGAGAGCAGGGGAATGGAATTCTTTCCAGTTATTAGAAAAGGAATTTAATAAAAAATAGTGTTAAACAAATTGTACCTTGAGCACTGAAAACAAACTTTGTATGAATATGAGCAAGATGATACAGTATGGAATTTGAAAATGCTTGATGCATTTGGTTTGACATTATTCTTTCCAACAGCTTGAGAATGAAGCTTTTGTTAGATAAGGCTCAAAAAAAAAAAAAAAAAAAAAAAAAGAAAGAAAAAAAGAAGGATTCTAGATTTGATAAAATTTTAAAGTAGGACTATTCTTTCCACTACTACTGGCAACTGGAAGTTTTAGGCACTGGGCAACTCTCCAAGCATTGTGAGCATTGGGAACCCCAAAATGCAACATGAGGTCTAAATTTGCTGACGCTAACACCACAGCAAAGACAGCTACTCTGCATTTACAAATTAGAACTTGTAAAAAGAAGACTTTCCCATTCCGGAAGACTGTTGAAAACTCTTCTTTCCACTTTGACTTCTGAAGGAAAGAATACAAATTCAGAAAAGCACAGACTCCAGGTCAAACAACTCAGAGGTCTCTGACATACCCCAGTCACACAGGTATATATGCTCATACCTGTTTATAAGCAAGAGCAACTCTGCGTCTTCACTTCATAGCTGGGGCCACAGAGTGGAACACGTCAGTGAGCCAAAAAAGAACAGGTCCAAGTTTCATGCAATGGAATTTGAAAGGAGGGACAACATTTGACAGGTACTAGAACATAAGAGTCCCCTTATAATTCTTCCCACTGTGATCAGTGTCAGCTTCATCTCCTCCAAGTCACAACATGGCTCTGCAGTTCCACATGGAAGGTTGTCCCCTACACACCTTCTCCTGCTCCTAAGGCTACACCTATGTAGATTTTTAGCATTTATAAACACAAGTGAGTATAATCATGCCCACGCAACCCAAATACACCTCCCTCTACTTTCTCAACAGAGGACCTGCTTTTCCCCATTACCCAATTTTCTCATTTCCAAGTTCACATTTACTATCTCATTCAGTTTCTAACCCTCTCTCTTAAAGTCTGCATTCAACTACCACCAATTTTCAGAAACCTTTGGACACAGAGGAATTCAACAGTACATGCACAGGCTCAATTTCAGGAACCTGTTCTCAGCATCAATATAGAAGTGCCCAAACAGATTATATAACCACTAAGGAAATGTGTGCACTACAGTTCTGAAACCGAGATTTCAGGATGTATTTAACTCATAGATTTCAGAATGCCTTAAATGTATTGAGATTCAAGTAATAACTTCAATGAAAATGCTATAGAAATCAAAAAGTAAAATTAAAATTTATGGTATTAATACAGTAAACTTGTCCCAACATAAACTCTGTAGCAAAGTCACTAAAAATGGACTTCCATTTCTCATTCATTTTAGGAAACTGAATTAGCAGAGACCCTAACAGCAGGTGCAAATTGCAGTACAGCTTTCATTCCGTACATAGATCTCATATTATCAGTGGGACCTAGCAAACGGATTGAAGGAATTGTACAGCCATAGCTCTGTTACACAGTAGCACATTTGTTAAAATTATCTGGAACATAGCAAGTGCTTGATAATAGAATCAGACTCCAGCAGAAATACAATGTGTTCTTTATTCCAAATCTCTCATTATGAGGAAAGTTGAAAAAATGCAAAGATTTCTGCCCTACAAAGGGCATAATAAGCATGCAAAATACTAAAATGGTATTTCTGATGTGACATTTTGCAATGAAGTGATACTGTAACATTATCTGGACAGCAAAAGGTTTGTCTGCCCTAGTTACTAAGTGTAGATAGCATTCACTTCTATAACTGTCAAATCCTTTTCATACTATTTTAATTTGCAAGAGAACCTGACTTCACTATGGAAATGTTGTGATAAAGCCTAAAAAGAGTTTATCTGATCAAAGAATATATTACCACCATGTGGAGATTTGCTTCAAATCTTGCATAAACACAACCCACTTTTGTGCAAAAAACAGATAATGGGAACATAAGGGGGAAAATAACTTGAAATTCTTTAATAAGCTTCTATTTTTGAGACATAGTAAGGGAAGAATATTTATCCATAAATAAGGTTTATAAAAAACACCTTACATGCTAATGTCTCCCTAGTAACATCTGCTTGTCAAAGTCCAATGTAATCAAGTCAGCAGTTGAAAACTGACAATCATCTACTGTAATATACTTTGGATATGGACTCAGGATCATTTAGACATGTTTACGTCTCGTGGTTATGAATAAATTACAGTATGTACCAATTTACCTAGAAAATAATTCCAAAATTTAGTCTCAATGATAAATGAAAACATAATCTGCAGTTTCATAATAATTTGTTAATTGAATACAGAATTAAAATCACTGCATTCATCCCATAAGTTTTAAGGTAAGCTACTTAACACAGCCATTAAACAAAATTTCACAGACACCAGTACGTTTCTTAGCCTCTGAACAATTGTGCTCATCAGTCCTACAGTAATCAGCCATACTTAGAATAAAGAGAACTTAGATGTGTTTTTCCATATGATATTCATGATAAACACAAAACACGAGCCTGCACTAATGAACGGATAACAGTGTTGTACCAGAGGCAAAAAAAGATCAGTCATTCCTTGTAAGAAAGAATATTACATAGACTCATATTTCTCCAAACTGCCAACTTAGTCTTTACTTTCAGCCATAGTCGAGTTGTTTGCAGAAAGCTTATTAAGGTCTCAATGGGAGAAGAATGCACAATTCTCCTGCACTTAAGTTGATTTCTTAGTACTACCGCCCTGTGTTCCATGGCTACTGAATATAAGAATGGCTAGAAAATAACAGGATCTTATTGCATATCATTATTTCTATTTGAAGATGATGCTGTGATCTACCATGAAAAGTCTCCTAACAAAGGGCTGTTGTAAATACTACAATAGAACAGTGGCTCTAATACAGCATTATCTCTACTAGTCTGACAGCGAGTAGATGAATTACTCAGAGTAACGTAACACTGAAATACAAATTTTCTCCCCTTTCTGCACAGGAATCAACAGTTTCCACAACTGCTATACAATGGTTGTTTCAAAGTCTTCTGCATGCGTGCATACGATAAAGTATCACTCAATGGAATGAAATACTTGATATAAGCACTTAACAACAAATCCTGCCTAAGGAAAGGTGAATTTTCTTTCAAATTCTTTCACCCAAAGAGCTATTAACAACAACAACAAAAAATATCTGACAATATATTGATATTAAACTAAGCGTATCACTGAAACCTGAATTCCTTCTGAGCCTTTTATCTCCATTTGAAAAATGTCTCTGACAACTGGTTAGCCCTGATATTGCCAGGTTTTCCTTTGTATTGTTGTGAACATAATTCCAATGCAGATCTCTTTGTAGACTTTTGCTGGAGACCCATAAGCCTAGCCAAGTATGTTTGGTTTAAATGCAGTGATTTCTGCCTCCACACAAGCTCTTTCAGTATTGATCACTGAGACAATAACATCTGAAACTGTGAGCACTCTATACACTCTGCTGTATACTGTCTCTCACCTTCATAAACTTGCAGAATTACAATGAACCTTCTTTTACTCCTCTTACGCGTGAGCAGAAGAAAGACAGTAAAATCAACTTTTAGTAAAAAGAAAAGAGCAGTCAGCGAAATATAAGTGGCATAAATAAGATAGTATCAAACACAGAATACTAGCAAGAAACCTGCTAGCAGGAAAACATAGTAAAAGAAAGATGCATACCCTATAGGTTGATGGGATATTATTAAGCTACTTGAGAACATTTTTGAAAGGCCAAAAAAATCACCATGAGCACATGTGTGAGGTGATTTTCTGGTTTACCTGACCCTGACAAGCAACACCTGGGACTGTATCTGACCCTGATGACCCTCCTTAGGCCTGATCCTTCATCTCATCCCCATGGAGGAGACCAATGACTGAACTCCTCCAAAAACCTGTCCTGCTCCTATACTGGGGGGCAGCAGGGCAGGAAATGCTGGGCTGAGGACCCCCCCACAGCTCCCTGTCCCTCACTGCACCCTGACAGTCTCAAAAATACAATTTTTCAGAATGTCAAAATATCAAAATGCAACCAATATCTTCACTAGTTCTTGGAAGATTTTTCATGATGGAATGAATGAAGTGACCCCTTTCCTATTGTTTTCAACAAACTAGCTCATGAGAATCTGTAATTGGCAGGTTGCAAGCAACACCTGAGAGCATACCCTTTAACATCACCTGCAGATGAATTTCATCCTTAAGTCAAATGTCCTTTATTAAATACTACTTACATTTAATAGAAACTCTGAAATAAAATTATTTTTCTCCCATATGCCTGTGTGATAATACATGATCTCAGGTGATAATTAAGACAGCTGTGCTTTATACTAATTGCTTTGGAGGTTCCCTGACACTGAAGGTCTGTAGTTATCCACCAATTCCCTAAACCCTTCAAATAAGGGCACAATATACAGATTTCACCCTGGACAAACCTAGCATTAAATTACCTGGAGGAATTATCACTCTGCTCCCTATCCATCTTCATATACGCTGTGTTTTAAAGGTCTCTGCCCTTCAGGAAGTACTTCCTTTTGTTCCTGTGCCCAGGCAAGGGTTTTGTCTATATAGAGGGTGAGGTTACATGCTATCTTTTTCAGCTGGCCACATCTCAAGGATCATACTGGAGCTTAGGTGCAGGCCAGTGAAAAAGAGATCACTGGAGTTCGTACAAAGCAGAGCCTCTTCATCATGGGAACCAATTTTGGGCTAAGAATAGAAAGATGGATAACTTGTTCTAGGAGAACTACCAAAAAAGTGTGTCTTGCCTGGAACCTATTATTAAATATGTCTTGCCATTGCTTCTTTTTTTTCCTGACAGAAACAGTATTTTAAGAGAACCAAATAAAAGACATAGGGAGAGAAACCATCTTTGATATCATATAAATGAAAAAATGAACAAATGTTTGGCGCAGAGTCCCTTAACTGGATTATGAAAGAAAAAGCACAAATTTCAAGCTAAAACTGGCATTAAAAACAATAACTCTTAATTTAAGTTAGACACAGATTTGAATGAAGAAAATATCTTTTGAAGATTTAAAATGATACCCAGGCTTGTCACATGTTAAAACATATATTCTCACACCATAACAGTTTGCAGGAAATATGCAAGCTATCAGTACATTTTGAGATCAGCAGATTTCTTAATATAACTCTCAACATTTCACAATATTCACTGCTACACATCTTCACAATTAGACATCTTGATTTCCACCTTCATACTCTTTCATTTTGTACCCCTAAGTACTGGATTCTTTCATGTATGTCAACTGGTGAAAAGCAACACTTCCTGTCAATAGCTAAAGGCTTTCTGGATGCAAGAATCAATATACTCCTCTTTTCACATATGTATGTAGGCACACACAATTATTCTGGTTGTTTCTTCCTCTGCACTAGCAAGATTATGCATAGTGCTCTATATAATACAGATTTGAATGCCTAGGGTAGAAATCAGTGTTTCTCCATAATGGGTGATAAAATAATTATCTCACTATGTTCTGCAGCCAGGAACTAAGTGCATCATCTTGCCAGAAGAACTATGACAAACTATAATCTGAAAAGTGTTACCCTCAGTGCTTTAATCAGTGTTAGCATTAACAATGCTCATCTCTGGCAAAGAATGAAACTATTGACCCTCCAAAGACCTGTGTTAAAATATGACAGTATTTTATCCTGGAATTTAATTTCTGTTTGCTGCTAATTAAAATACGTTTGACACAGCTTTAGCATTAACCCCAGTTGCATTCAAGGTGTAGACTGTGTTTTTTCCTTGCACAATTTCAAAATGAGACCCAGGACAGTGGGAGGAAAGGAGCAAATCAACATGAAATCCCTGTAATTAATTAAGTATGCAAATCAGTGCTACAGTTGTACAGAGTCAGTTCTCAAGATGAAATTTAAAAAAAAAAAAAGTGAAAGAAAAAAATGCAAAGTGCAAAGAACCAAAGTCCAAAGTGTTTCTGGGGACCATCTCATTACTGTTGCTGTACCACTCCAATGTGGTTTACAGGCTGGTCCATGTCCATATGCCAATGTCCGTAGCCTTATGAGTTCCCAGAAAGCAGCCTAGATCCTTTTTATCTAGTTATCTTAGGAAATAAATCATTATCGAGGTAGAAAAGTCCATAACAGCTGGAGAAAACAGACCCCTATAGGAAGAGTAGGAAGTTTATTTGTTTGCATCCCACTATCTTTTCCTTTGCTTTTCTTAGCCAAAAAGAGAGAAATATTGTCCACTTAAAATCATTACCATGTAACAGACAGCCCTTAACCACTCACCTGGGTGGCTTCACTAGCCATGGGTTTCAGACCAATTCTTTATGGACACTTGGATCTTCTCTTCACCTATGTTCCTGAACATCAGCTGAAAGTTTTTGTTCTTATTTTACAGAGTAGATAGGAGCATAGAAATGCTCTTAAAGAAATAAAAATCTAAACTTCACTGTGAAGATGTAAATTCAGTTACTAAAAAATTTGAAATAACGTTTGAAGGACTTTTGTTGAATAGAACTTAATTGTGGGAAGATGTAGCAACTTTTAGGATGTGCAATAGGAAAAGAAAATAGTGATAAGCATCTTTGGAGGCTCTTTCTAAAAACATTTTTATGTACTTATTTTTCTAGGAAAGGAAGGACAATGGCTGGACTGAACTTTTAAAATAATTTTTCCCCTTCCCCTTCATCTACTTAAAGTAATAGAGCAACAAAATGATCATCCAAAGAAAGTCCAAAACTACAAGAACTGATGCAGTCTACTGTCAGCTTGACCTCAGACTGTACTGGGCAAGATTAACATGAAGCTTTATATTCCTGGGGACCTGGTGCCTTTGGAGACATCAGCTCTAGTCTGTTCATTCCTGTGCCTCCAGAAATCCTGAAAAACTATGAGACCTTACAGTCTAGCTTCAGTAACAGTTCAATCCCAATATTTTTTGCCAAATTCTTTTCATTTTCTTTCTCCATTGATCTTCCCTATGTGAAAAAGAAGTAATCTAAAAGAAAAATACATTTTAAAGAGAGTAACGACAGAGTGGAGATGAAAAGCGCTTGTGATTTTAAGGTGAGTTTTAGCTGCTATCACTTGTACTGTGATGATAATGTTGGTGTTTCATGATGCCACCCGCAGCTTGTGTGATAGATGTGATTGTGTATTTTGTTTTGATACACTTGAGTAGTACCCTAGAAACGTTGTGTTTCTTTACCACAACATATGACTGACAATCTTTTCAGCCACCCTGAGATCAAATCAAAATGAGGGGCAATGACCTCTCTCCTGGGAAAAAAAGAGTACATGAACAGAGAGAAGAAAGAATAATACGTAGTGATCCTCAGAAAACGTTGAATCTTTTTCTTTCAAGAGTAGTTGCCATCTTTGACTGAGAAAGATTCTAGGATTCTCTTTCACACTACAATGTTTAAATTACTGACTGATCTTTATTGAAATAAGTGGGATTACTCAAGGAGCAAATAAAAATCTTTCAAAAAGGATTGCAAAACCCAGCTCATCATTGCTAAATCCTTTGATTTACTGATGTCTATAACATGTATTTTTGTTCCTTTTCTTTCATCTTATCAGTATTTATATTTTTTGGTAACTATCCCACAACTATTTGAAACACTTACATTTAATTAATAAAGCATGATTAAATTTATGCTTCATACAGATGAAAAATATAAAAACCAATGTATTACTGCAAGAAAGTTACAATATTAAAACCTCTAAAAGTTGATTTAGGAATTTTAAAACATCCATCTGTCTTAAACACAACAATAAACCATCTGTATACTCGGTATCATTCTATCTGAAGCCCACAATAAGGAATCCAGAAAGTGTAATCCTATTAGGTCACAACAGTTAACACTGAAAAATACTACTTGATAATCTTCTGGTCACTAATGAAACATTACTGACACACAGACAGGGTGTGATTCTAATCTTGATACATCTATAATTATATTGTCTTTAATGGGTTATGATTTACAAATAGGATCAAGATTCATGACCGTATTTTAAAATGTAATTTTAAATATGAAATATCAGTGATGTGAAAAAAATGAATTGGATTAGGCTGAACAAAAGCTGCCAGGGTATTAACCAGCAAAAGAAATAGTAGACTCATACTTAAGCCAACTGAAGGAATTAGCTTGCCCTTCCTACCATAGCAAATGGAAAAGGGGGTCTGGAATATAAGATTTAATATTAAAATAAAACAAATTATTCTGCTGATTACTACAGCACTGCTTTCAGCAGAACTAAGCCAACAGGGAATTTGTTCTATGTTGCAAGAAGTCACTATTTACTTGGTTGGGAATCATGGGGACTCTGATCTTCATGAGAACTTCAAGTGCAAAAATGGAATCATTGCCTTGTAGATCGCTTTTATGGTACCAGTTTCTCTCAGACAACTTCATTTTATGCCTTTATAAGGGCATTTGAAGGCATAACTGCAAGGCCAGCAGCAATTACCAGCCTAACACATTAATACAGACTTTGACCAAAATAGAAACGCAGATTTTGTTTCCCTTCCCCTAATAACTGTTTACCAGCCTGTTCCTTCTAGTGATTAACTTGATAGGAGTGAAGGGGACAGATGCAGCTGGAAAGCTAAAATAATTCCCTGGTTTAAGTAAAACTGGGTTGGCTTAGAGTAATGCTGATTCTTTCCTAGAACCAAGATTTTTCGGAAAGAAAACAAAGTAAACAAAATATGCTTTCCTATTCATAACTCTGAAATATATCCTGTAAGTTAGATTTTGTCTTTTCCCTCAGGAATTGGAAGCTTGAGACTACAAAAATGTCAGCTTTTAACAGTTATTAACCTTTTAATTCCAGTCTGTTTTCTAGAGGGTGGCTGCTGGAGTGATATGAAATTCTGATGGACTATCCATCACGTAGTTTCTGCCCATGGGTCATTGCACTGCCTTATACAAACACAGAAACCAAAAGATAAATCTTTTGATGAAATACCTGCAATTCTTTAGAGACATTGTAAGCTAATGCCAGTGTTTATCCCAGAGTGGTTTCTCTGCTGTCAGGAGAAGCAAAGCGTGTTTGTAATGCAGTTCGCATCAAATTCAAAACATGGTTCCAGAGACTAAATCTGGGCAACGGCCAGGCAAAACACCTGGAGAGTATTTTATCTGCATTATTCACAGTGCAGAATGCAAGACAGAAAGTCAGAGCTCACCAGCAAGTATCCATATGCAGAGTACAATTCTCTTTTCAAGATATTTAAATTTAAATGATGCATTTATCTCAAGTATTAGAAGCATTTGTATTTCTTCAATATCAAAGCAGACAGACCTAAGAAGCAGCCTTCAGTCTTACATTTACACTCATGTTTCTGGAAAGAGATGTGATTATATAAATTCTTAAGGAAGAAACTCTCCATAGAGGAAAGGATTGAAGTGGACCTAGCTCTGTTTTTAAAGAAAATGGCCATGATAAAATGTAGCAGTCTGCCACATTCGTATTTTCCAGTGCCAGTGAATGGTCAGAAGACTTTGGGAGGGTTATGTTCTCCATTTTAAGAAAAATGAGAGTGGTGGGATGATTGCATCTGGCCACTACTCTAACTGTTGTGTTTTGGGGTATTGCGGGGGCTTTGTGACAGTACAGTGGGGATCTTTTCTTTCGTCTTGCAGCTATTTGGAATGGCGCTAATCTTTCAGCTGGTAGTCCTCAAAATTTTGGGAGGACAAACTATCTGTCCAAAAAGTATTACATTTACCTCCAGACCTCAGAAAGGGTTCTCCTGTTCTTTTATTTCAGAAATTCATAGTAAAAATAAAAAATAGCATGCAAATTAAATATCCATGAGTACTGGATTATTTATATTTAAACCTAACACGATTTGGAGGCCATGCCAGTACTTCCTGAGCATCTCTTGAGCTCAGCAAAATTCTTCTACATCTTCAATTTTCTTATCTGAAAGCTTGCACATTACTCACAAGAAAAGGTACTTGACAGTTAAATATATCACACACAGAATCTTTGTACTATGAAACCAAGTCCCTCACTCCACCAACCCCCCTTATCAAAGGCTAGTATTGGCTGGGGAGAAAAAGCCCCTGAGATACTAAATCTTCAGAGCATGAAGGGAAATGGAATGGTTTTCTAATGGAGTATATCTGACTGCCTCTGGCTTTTGGAACCTGTCTTTAAAGTCTGCTTACTGAGGCATAGATGACCACTCAAACACAGACAGACTTGTCACTTTGGTTTTCAGGACACCCATCCTGTAAAGACCACAAAGTAATTGCCAGGTCTTTAGTGGCTAGACCTTCTCTTGCTATTCATGAGGTTTCTGAATTGGATTTAATTTCATGCCAGATTTGACTCTATCAATGGAAGACCAGCTCAAATGATTTCTTAAGAAATGCCCAAGTAACACAAGTCATTGTTACAAATCTTTTTATGCTCCATAAATGCAGAGCAAGAAGAGATGTTTTGACTGTAAAAATTAAGGGATAGCTACCATTGTACTAACATCTACTGTAATATTTTACAGTCTATAGTTACTAAGCATATACTGTTACTTACATTTCAACCATTTTACAACTTAAGTCTTCCAAGCCATAGATCTCCACAAAAGCACACTAAGCCCTCTAGTACATTGCGCTATAAAGGTTTTCTTTTTTTTCCTTTGTTTCAACTTCCCTGTCTGAAATACAATCCTCATGATCATGTAGCTGCTTAGCTCTTTAGAGGCTCATGCACATCAGTTTTCATGCTACTGTGGGTAGAAGACTCTTTGTGATCTTAAGACCAAAGTTTTAGCATGTAAATGCCTACCAGAAATGAACTAATTCTCAGATTGTCCTGTAGAAAAACAACTCATATCAGCTGAAATTAGAATTCATATGTATACTGTCCTAATAAGGATTAGTGAATCACTAGTAAATTTCAGAATACCTGATCACTAAAAGCATTTCATTTCCATTTTACATTTAGTCAAAATAGAAGCAGAAAACAGTTTTATAAAGACGCCACAGAAAGACAGAAGCAAAGTAATGAATCAAGTCTGGTTGCAAATGTTACAACCTGCTCAGTTATCTTGTAACTGAAAGCAAGTACACACAGCTAATACAGCCCACCATACACACATATACAGAAAACAGGACAGGAACTGAAATCTTTGGATACTTTTCTCACTGTAGTCTTCTTACAAGTCTTCAGCAGCTGCGTAAACTCCCAATTCAGGTATAACTATAAAACATCACCTAGTTCTGGGAAATAAGCAGATTTGAAATTCCATTTCCTTTTCTTAAACACAAACCTCAAGACCTGTCCAAACACTCCGAGGGGAAAAAGAAAACAACACAACACAAAAAAACCCAAAACTCCTCACACCTGTAAAGCTAAATAAGGCTATATTTAGCTAGGAAGCCCAACCTTTCTTAACATCCATAATCAGACAGTCATAATCAGACTTGATAAGACAGCTTCCAGTATTGTCTTCCTTTAGATCTGCTTCCATGAAGACAATGCAAATTGAGTCCCTGAAACCAGCTTCACAACCGTATCAATTTAAACCACCTCCTTGACAAGAGGAATGTTGACAATCTTCATTTAGTTTTGATTCCTTTCCTATAACTGGTCAAAACTCTGAATACTAAGCCTGTTTTTATTGTAGTTGAAGACTTAACTTTTTGCATCCAACACAGTGCAGAATTAAAACATCATCATTACACCTAGCTTTTCTGTAGCCTCTGTAAGAGCAGTACAGAAGCTTAATTTAGGACAGTACTACATTTTTAATGTCTAAATTCATAGCTCCCAAGGAATTTGAAACTGCTTTACCTCTTCAAACCATTCAGACCATAGGAATGAAAGAAATGAGGACCATTTTTACGTCTCATTTTCACTTGCTATCAGTAGAAACCAGCATCAGTGGGTTATGCATTTAGAAGCTGTCCAAAAGCATCTGTGTTTCACACAATATTTCTGCATTCCCATAGAATGCATTACAGAAGAATGATTTCATATGAGTCAGACTGTTAATTCATAAGCTGTTCTTGAATTCAAACAGTTTTCAACAGAAAAGGGAAAAAGCAAAAAGATGAGAAAAATTAAAATAAGGAAACAGGAAGCAAAATGCATTAGAGAGCAAGTAAAACTGAAACAAGGAGAATACATGAAAAATAGATTAGTGGAATAATCTGATTTCTTCTCTTGCATCAATCCAGCTTTTATAAAAAGAAGACACGTATCTTTCCTTAACCACAACAGAGAAAAAGTGTACTGACTGTACAAGTAAAACATAAAGTAATACGCAAAGAAAATGGGTTCATGAATTTCATCTAGCTTCAAAACTTGAAAACAGCTCAAAAGGTTCCATAAGATAAAAATAACAGTAAATCACAACAGTATAGAAGAAATTCTATTCAAGACAAAGACAGAATAATTCACACTTAGATTTATATTTAAATTAACCAGCACTGTAATACAAAGATTAATTTATTCACGCAGAGTTTTTATTTCAAGCAGTGTAACCATTATGAAAAAATGTCTAAATTTCACCAGTCGTGAAGCAAACACAGTTATGAGGCTGTTCTAAACACATTTCACACACACACTGCAGATCTGAAGCCTCCAGAAACATAAAATCCCATTGGATGTCTTTATGAAAGATACCTCGTTTTTTTCCACAAGGTTTCTTATGAGTCATTACGAGATGCTATGAAACTGAGAGTTTGGGAGGTTTTTTGTTTGTTTTTAATTAAAAAACAGAACAGAGTGTTCTCAGTAACTCTTCTAGTAGGTGACAATACAACACTAGCACAGCAGTTGTATGAAATCATGTTACTTTGGCTGCTTCAGGCTAACTAGAAAATGAAAGAGTAGAACAAAATCATGAAACAGAAAGATGTTCCTTCTCTGTCAAAATACTGTAGAACATCAGAATAAAATGTTAAAATAGGTTCCCTACTCTGCTCCTGCAAAAGAGCTGAAGCCCCTGCCAAAAGCGTAGAAAATGCAATTCAAGACAGCTGCATCAAAGAATCTATTATTGGCCTGGGCACACTAGTACACAAAAGCAGAGAAATTACTATTATACAACCATTAAGAAATGAAAAAATTATTATTTTGGTCAGAAGCAAGTAAAATTCTAATTTATTTAGAGAATATTGGCTGAGATTTTCAACTGAATGAAAAGCAGATAGATGCCCAACTCCCCCTGAATTTTAATATCATTTACGTTCTTTTGAGAAGCCAAGCCAACACTTCCAATTGAACTGTTTTGCATAATAATTTCATGGTTTTATTCTGATATACACTGAGACAATTCCCACTATGTTGGGATCATAGAATCAGCATCTTTAAGCACCTGACTGAGAAACTCAAACCAAAGGAATTCAGTTACATACCTTGAATCCCCACTTCCAAAAAAAAAAAAAAAAAAAAAATCCACCAAAAAACCAAATCAAAACAAAAAGAAAACCACCAGCACACTAAAAGGCAATTGGACTAATTCTATAAGAAGGTTAAAGAAAGTCAGTGGAAATATTTCCCTGGCTGAACTTTCCAAGTATCAGATATCAGGAATGAACCTTCCCCAGGCACTGCTCACAGTAGCTTTCCCATTAAGACATTCACACTTAGGCTGAAATGAGAGACAGTTCTTGCTTCAGGAAGAAGAACTGTCTTTCTATGAAAATGACACTTCTGCTCATGATTCAATTGTTTTTATTGCTACCATCACAAATGGTGACAAGATCAAGTAATACAAATCAAAAACTAACATGTTTTCATTAACTGTTTATCCGATATGTGGAGGGCTGAACCATGTGTTGATGCTGGGAAGCATGTGAAATTCGCTTCATATCATATTCTGATTCTACTAACCACATACATTTTAAAGGACAGTAAATAATGATCTACCATTTAACTGGAAAACTTTGGGTCTGGAAACTTTCTTGGAGGGCTTGTGAGTTGGTTGGGCCTCTAGCAATGAGGAGATGTTTGATTTTTATGTTTTGTGCGCGTTCATTTCAGTGCTGAGCATATGTTACAGTGCTAAGCATATGTTTCACATTTTCTTTGCATCTGAGCCAGTAATCTATATATTTGAGTATGAGTATTTGAGTATGAGAGCAGTAGGATAATAATATTGCCTATGATACAGTAGAATTCTATTTCCCAACAATGTAGAAGTAGCATGCTAATCAGCCATCCAAAAGAATAAGGGTACATAGAAAATTTTCACATGGGCCAGAATTCTGTACAACGTGATCGTCAAATCCCTTTAAATCCAAGAAGAAAGATAAAATTAAGGGAAATAAATCTACCACCTGCCTCTCAGTTAGTTGTTAACTCAACCACGACAACATTTTGGTTGAGATATAACAACTTTGAGAAAAACAGTATTACCGCCAGGCTATAATACAAGCAGCAACCAAATTTAAACCTATTTTGAAGTACCTGTGCATAGAAACCAGCAGTATGTTTTTAAGACAATTAGTTATTTACAGTACTTAAACTGGTTCAAGCTCACAGATGAAACTCTCTAATTCTCTGCCATCCATCTGGGTGCCAGAAGATCTCAAACTCCAAGTGAAATCAGCAAAACTGAGCTTGCATGAAACATCACTGATAGCTGTTGGTCATTTGCAGACTCATTTCCAGCCATTTTTGCAGTACTAGATCGATTTCATTTGAAGCACAGACATCTCAGAGGAGGTTTAAATAGCTACAGCAGAAAACCTCCAACATAATCCCCTGAATTTCTTAATTCAGTTAAATAAAAAAGCAAACAAACTATTCTCCTTATCATTAGTCATTTCCATTTACCATGATACCTCTTATACAGAAATGCTAGATTTCCAGAGGGAATACCAATATAATGGCTAAGCCAGATACCAGAACATGATAGTTGAAATAAAAATCAATACTGAGTCATACAGATCCTAAAGTACACTGAGAATAAAATTGTTTTCACTGTAATTGTACTTTCAAAACCAAACATATTCAATACGTTTGATATTGATTATTTTAGCAGTATTTCTGAAGGTTAATGGATACAGTATGTACTAGCTTCAATGTAGTGGAGTACAGAATCTGCTTTTGTTGTCCTAGCAACAGCCAGCAAAGTGATCTCACAAATCAAGTTCAATGAAAATGCAGTGCTTTACTGAAATAGACAACTAAATGATTTTAAAATACGATAGCTTAAAAAAAATACACTTCATGAGTTTGGATCAGGCCCTTCTAAATGCAGATCATTACCTAAGGTGCAGAAGGTGGGAAGCGTTCCCACATTTTACTGAAGAACAATTAGTACAAAAGTAATTGCTGGACTGGATTGTTTTGCCTATGTAACCTGCTCTGTTTCCTTTAAACACTGGACAGGTACTCCCTCTGTGACCAAGGAGTTACATAGAAGGCTATTTCTAGTAGATATGAAGGTAAGTCCTGAGAGATATTTTTATTAGCATTGCATTCTCAGGAAACCATGATAAGGTGTAAAAAAGGAGGAGGACCAGATCTGTACACCATTTAGTACAACAAAGGACAGACAAGAGTGTTGTGTTTCTTGGAAAGTTTCACTTCCCTTCATATACAGAAAGTGAACTAAAAAATGTTACTCTACACACACAACAAAAACAACTTCCTTGTTTTATGATGCCAGCTGTACACTCTGAACATCCCACTGACCACCGCCACTTAATGCCTAACTGTAAAACCGCATTTGTTGCTTTGATTGAGGGCCTACAGTAACTATTGAACTGAGTAAGGCTGTTTCCTTATGTATTAGCAGATCTTAGACTATGTTGAACGTGTTCATAAGATAAAGAAGAATCCTCTAAGAAATAGAGAGTGTGAATAGACGTACATATTTCAAGATCCATATGAAATTGGAATGAACTGTGGAATAAAAGTAAATCATAATGGAATTTGAAGAGAATGGTAGGAACAAGTTTGTCAGATTTGTGGTGAACCAGTCTCACAAACATTCATTTCTGATTTTATCTGAGGTGTGGGGATCAAATGTGTATAAACTGAAAGTAATAATACAGAATTAACACTTCTGAAAAAGATTTACTGTACCTTCAGTCAGCCAAATCAGAAAAGTCTATAAAACAATGTCGAAACAATGTCTCTTTGTTCAGTATGCTCAAAACCAGATCAAATATGAGAAAATGATAAGCATTTTTGAGATGTATTAAAACACATCTTAAACCATTGACAGTTTCAGCAACGTATTGCCTGCACATGGAGTTGTAAGAGGGCAGTTATTACAATGATGATTAAAATAATATTTTACATGAAGTTCTGATAATCACTTACACATTACTAAGAAACAAAAGAAAACAAAAACAAATAAAATAGGGATTTTTGTATCTTCTCAGAGTTAAAATACTATTTCAAAAATCATAGAAATCAAGAGAGTCTGGAACAGATTAATTCCAATTCCAGTGTAATTAAATTTCTGTGTAACTAAGAGCCTGGTTAAAGAAAGCATACTCTGTACACATTTTTACACATCATTGTAAGGCAAATGCTCAATGTTTGCACTCAATAGAAAGCTTGGGGTCATTTCTATTTTACTGAACCTATGACAGATTTTCCTGAAAACTGCCATTAATTATATTTATTGCTTATTATGTCATTGCTACAAGTACTGTTATCATACATAGTATGTCTACTTGTAGTAGGGTGCTCCATTTATGATTCAAGTTTACTTAATCATCTCATCTTGTACTGATAGCAAACTCCTTAATTACATGGATATATACATATGTACACATGAATGTAAATTACTAACAGTTTTTGTTTAGCTTTCTCTTTAAAAAGTGTAAATGAACAGCCCCATAACCTCTGGAGAACATTGATTTAAGAAACCTAGAATAAAGATGGAGGTCGTTGTTTGTTTTTAAGAAAGCTTTTTAAGTCTTATTTCTAAAACACTGAACTAAAGCTACACGTTCAAGTGCTACTTCTCCAGCTACACTAGAATGCCAATGAAACTGATGATAGAAAATTCAGAACAAATTTGGCAAGGCATATTTTAAACTACTAGGCAGACCTAGCCAGTAAGATAATACATTATAAATATTGTATTTATTCCATGATTGTTTTGGTGAGTTCTCACAGATCCTAAGAAACTCAATGTCAACTATTTTATTGCTGAACTGCAAGACATGGACAGAACTGCTGATTGTGCAAAATAAATACTTTCATTTAGACATTTTGTGTAACTCACATCCCTATAGGTAACCATCCCTGCTTATCACATATCACTTTACCCAAGCAAAATGCAACTCTCAATCTAATCTCTGAGTCACATCACTTCCTGAAATCTCCAGTGGAGCAAAGCTTTATTTTATTTTTCAGTTTTATGGGCTCCAAAAGTGAAATCTCACATTTTATTATGCTTGCCCACTACATCAGAGGCAGATGCATCAGAGGCAGATGTTAGCAGTATGGCAGTAGAGACTGAACGTTCCCACTGATATTCCATTACATTTTGTTGCCATGCGACAGATGGCAGCAGAGGGGTAGTCTGACAAATTGATTTCTGAATTAAAAGTGTGTCACTGAATTCTTCCATGCAGAGAAAATGGCACCCACTGACATTTATCGACACTTGCTAAACGTTTGTGGAGTCTAAACAGTGGAGGTTAGCATAGTGATGTGGTGGGAAGTGTGTTTCAGCAGTAGCAACAGCAGTGTGAAAGACAAGGCATGTTCTGGACACCCATGCCGTCACTTTTATGCATTCAGGCTCTACTTCAACACTAATGAAAATGCAGTAGTGACTACGTTGAAAAACAGTACTTAGTACCTGAGAATTTTCTCTATCAAGTAGCATTATCATCTCTTTGTATTCTTTAATTTCCATGGAAATAAACAGGAGGCATTAGTTTCAGAGCAACATACATAAATTAAAGTTAATGGTAGGTGAAGACAGACCGATGCCAATGAAATGTTGAAATTCTGTTGTAATAGTCAGGTATTGTTACTTGATTAAAAAAATACGTACATTCATTTGGAGATGACTTACGAGTACCCATTGTTTTGGAAACATCCAGGATATGATATATTTTGCTAATGGCTTGTTCACATGTCCTGTGTACAAACCACACTATTATGTAAAGAAATGAAACTACCTCTTCATTTGAGACGACCTCTGTTCAGGACCAAAGGCCTTATTCTCACTTAGCTAATAGCAGCTTACGGGTAGCTTAAACTAAAATATAAACATCCTTCAGGGAGATATACTGTAATAATACAACTGTATAATGAAGTCAGTATTATTACCTCATTTCCTCTAGATTCCCTTCTGTGGTACATTCTCTTTCCTTCGAATTCTTGGGATCCTGATCTAGTTTTCATAGTCAGTAGAAAGTATTCCATTGATTTAACCATCTTACACATTGTTACCTTTATCAAGAGACTCATTCCCTGCCCAACACTATGAAACACTTCTAAACTGTTGATGAGTCAAGAACAGGAAAGTTAGTATTTGTAGGAAATCAATGTCTATTTTTGTAACAGTTTTTATGAAAGGAATTTTAAGACTCCAAGTCATAAATTCAGACCCTTAAGTATAGAGCTTAAATAAACCAACCTAAGTAGTCCAGTAAAAGGGTCATCAGCATGTGTTTAAATATATAAAAGTAGAGCATAAAGATAACACTGAAAACCAGAAGAATCAGCAAAGTTTGAAGTAACTTTCTTTTTTTTTTTTTTTGAGGGGCACATATGGAACAAAGGTCAAATTCACATTAAGTTCTGCAAGTTTAGTTGTTGACATACTCAATAACTCTCCAGAGTGATGAGAAGAATAATGAAGAGGACACATGCTTTGCTTATTTTAGTTTATAGATTCTTAGTTCAGATCGAGCATTACATCATTTGAAAAAAACCTGCCTGTCCCTGACTAGGGACAAATGGGCCAAACTTCTCTGTAGATTAGGAAGATCTGATTGTCTACAGACAATTCAGAAATGACTTTATAGACAGTAGCAATATCGAATCACCAATGTTTACAAGGTGAATAAAGTAACAAAACTCACAATATTATGCAATACATTGTTTTCTTAGATGTATTTTTTTCTCATACGAACCCTCCATGACTGTCTGGAATGCAGGTAGTAAGCTAATCATCTCAATACTAGAGTACCCAATATGGCAACAAATGTAGAGATAGAAGTCCTCTTTGACTAAACCAGTTTACATCGTTATTTCACACTGAATTCAACTGGCAGATCTTGATTCCTTGGTCAGATATCTATACTTCAAGACAGGTTAAGACTCAAACTAGCTTATTGCATTGCACATACTTATTTGGCTCCAATGATACAGACATCAGTTTTCATCCAAAATCTGAAAAGCCTCAGAATGTCATTTCTGACTGTCCTCACATAATTAAACAATAGTCATGCTAAGGAGAAGGATGAATGATAATTTCTCTTTGGGAGCATGTGTATGCATATGCCATGTGTTTGGGGAAACAGAATACAGACTACTGGAACAAACAGTGAAAAACACATTTTAACCTAGTGATGATCAAGGGAATTCAAACACCAAAACCAAAATGTAAGCTACAATGCAACGTGTAATAAGCCAATATAAATTAGGACAGATTGATGATATGGAGTGGTTTAACTAATTTCCACCAAAATTTTTCACCCCTACATCACAATGAAAGCAAAAAGACAGAATTCTCCAGCTGAACTACAAAAGAGCCAAATACTGTATACAAACATGCATTAAATAGCAAAAAGTGGTGTATCCATCTGTGAAATTCTAGCAGCACTCAATTCTTAGTTATCTGACTTCAGAGTTTAATATTTTCTACAATGAAGAAATAACTACTTGTGCCAACAGTCTACACACAAACTGGTTAGAGGCACATCCACTGTTGTGCATATGTCCAAAATTCCGTGTATTTCTCAACTGTTGACCAACAAAAATCAACTGAACTAAAGAACAGAAGTAAATACTGCTTTTATCCATAATAGCAGGTGATCTTATCAAGAGGGAAAGCAGGGTTTTCATATCCTATACAATGTCTTAAGATAGTGCAGAACATCATGGATTTGTTTTTAAATGGTTGACACAGAATTGCTCCTTATCTGACCATTTTTAGACAGATATAACTCCACTGTCTTCCATACGTAACTTGCCTTGATCAAACAATAATAGAATAATAACCAATAATTTTCCTACCTTCATTTCTTCTACGCAACATGTGATGCACCTTCAGTAGAGAAGTTCCTGATTTTACATAAGTGATGAGATGGGAGTCACATCCAGTTGAGAAAATTCTGGAAAAGATAAATTTAAAAATGCTTTAACACACCAAGTCATCATTCTGTATCATCATCTATGCATCTCCACTAGACACTAAGACACCAAAAACAAGATGATGCAAGCATTTCAGACTGTATTTTTTATTTAGCTAAGCAGCAGACAGATTTTACAGAATCACTAGAATGCTGTAGAGTTACTTTCTCAAAGGATTTTCAAGTGTTGTAATGAAATCAGGATCATCCACAGGACCAATGACAAAAATATTACAAAGACATTCTGGTACTCCTTTATCCTGCAGTTATTGCAGCAACAGAAAGCCAAAGGTCTCAGAAAAAAAAAAACCAAAAACATGCAGTTTACAAACTATAGTAAGAACAAACTATGCCAGCCCTTCTGCACCTGCAAAGTGACTAAATGGAATCAAGACAAAACAAATTAACATGTGGGAAATGTGTAACAAAAGTTCACTCTATCTTCAGTTTGGGGTTTTTTGCTTGATTGTTTTCTGTAAAATAAATACCAAGAAAAGAAGCTAAAAGAAATTTAAACAATACAAAACTAACTTTGCATTATGCTTCAACTCCTATGGTTGGTTTGAAAACTTAGCCAGTCATACAACCTCTTCTAATCTGGATATTCCTAGATAATATTCCTGGAGTGAATTCCTAGCTCCAAGGCACATTGGAGCAATGAATGAATCTGTCCAGTGTCAGTGAGAGGTTTGGATCTCAGTAAAGCAGTAAGAAGTGCCATAGCATAGCCTTTTTCCTGCACTCACTTCACATTTTTTTATCTTTTATTTAATGTCAATGCAAAACAAACAGACCAAAAAACAAGCAAAAAAAAAAAAAAGAAAAAAAAACAACCCACAAAGTCAAAAACAACATAATCCAACCCATACACACATACACACACAAAATGCTGAAGGGATCATGTGTGATTATTGTCTCCATTAAGCAAAACAGTAAAATATTGGTGACCTTTAGTAAAAGCAATAAAATGTCAAATTGTATTCTTTCACTTTCTCTGCAGAAACATTTTCTACACAGCATTGTCCCTCCTTTGTAGTAACACATTAAATAATCAGCTCCCAGTATACCTAGCCTCCAGTGAACAACCACTGGAAAAATCCTTAGAACAGATTTATTCCTTTCATTTCTCTTTATTAACTTCGCCCCACTGTAGAGAAGAAGTAAACACTGCTCTGTAGTTTTTACTCCCTTGACTTCTGAGGTTACTTGTATGCTGAGTGTTAGATTAGTGCCTGCACAGCCAGTTGAACAGCTCTAATTACTCTGCTTCCCTTCCTTATGTGCACAGAGACCTGGTGCTGAGTTTTCCTAGAACTCCAACAAGATACACCTCCATTGAAGATGAATGCATTCCTGGAGTAAAGGCTGTTATTCCAGAATCAAATCCACTCACAGAGTCATAACTTTCCTCTACTGGCCTCTGGATGTGTAGACGTGTACAATATTTACACTTTGCTTAAGAATTATATGTCTTAAAGCTAAAATTATCAGATATACAGTTGTTCTCAGGATCGAAGTACAAATTAGAACAACTTTCTATTTTAATTAGCCCTGCACAAATAAATGAAATTATAAGAGAAATATTTCCCTTACTTTTACATTATGCTCATTACTATTCAAACACTAAGTCACTTTTATTACACTGCTGTATTGTGTTTCTCTTATCTGTTTCACAGAAGAGAAATACTTTGTTTTCTATAGAGGTGTACTGACTTTTAAAGGAAACAGCAATGGATCTTATTGCAGAAATGATTCCCATTTACAATGAGAAAAAAATGACATACATGGGGGTTGGGGAAGGCTACAAAGCTGTGAAGAGCTGCTACCTGTTCTCCCCCCTGTCCCACTTGGGGATAGTGAGGCAGCAGCAATGCTGCTGTACTGAGCTACTGCCAGGTTAAACCACAACAAGAAAGTACAATCAGTTTTGGAAGTAAGTCAACCTGAGCAAATCTTATCCTTGTAGAATTTAGGAACTTCTGTCTTAAAGTAGTAAGATAGCAATGAACAAAATACTCCTTTAATCAGTTATTCCATATTTTCTCTGAGAACAGTGGACCCTTTACTCAACTCATTATTCTCTGTATTTGCTATGATACTGGATGAAGAAACAAATTCTGATTAATGTCAATCAATCATATTTCCAATAGAATGACATGCTAAAGTCATAACTTTATAATTTATTAGCATCTGTCATCAGAATCTGTCAACTCAATTGCTTACTGCAGCCCATATACAAAGTGACTGCTGTGTCACCCCTCTGTAAATAAAGGGCAAAAACTTCAGAGAGGAAATAGACACTTAAGTGCGAAATTGAAGTTGTGTAAAAAGACACAGAATGCAGGAAGCACAGCAAGAAAAAGAAATCACATTACAAGACATAGTCCCCCTAAAATGCATAATTGAAAAGAGTATTTGAATCAGAAGCTACACTGAGCACAGGCTGTTCCTTTGACAAAATAATGCACAGAGTTAAGATCAGGAAAAAGTCCATGCATTATAATTCATTTCAGAGAAGAAGATGATCCATTTTTCATCAAACACTTTGAAATGTACATTTGTGCAAATTGAATGATAAACATCCATATAAAGCCTACTTTGGGGGCACGTTCGATTTTGGGCTGGTCAGATCATCTGCACATCCTGTGGTGACCAGTCTTAGCAGGAAAAGTCTATTTCAGACTCCATCAGACTGGAGAGCACCAGTCTCCATCCATCATTTGAGAACCATCTCAGAACACACTGATGTAGGAACCCTGAATCAGTGCGCATGAAGCCAGAAATTGCCTAATGTTCATCCAAAAGGCAGCTTGAATTTGGTGCATGGCTTTTAAATAAAGGACTAGAGAAGAAGATTGATCTGTAATTCCACAGCTAAATAGTATCACAATACCCTTAGCGTGAAAATATTAGAGGCATTGTGGCAATCAATAACAAAACAATTTAAAGACGTACTAAACAGTTTGTTCAACTAGCACCTAGACACAAGTCTAGCAGTTTGTCCCCGTCCAGAATATCTCTGTTCATTCTTAATATTTGTATTAAATTCCTGGTGATTTATGATTTATAGTTACGTGGTTGTCTCAGCCTTGAATTGGAGCCTGCTGGGACAAACATAACCCGCTGGAGAAGGAGAAACACACCCGCTGGATTTCTGCCTATATATAAAAAGTTCAAACACATAAGCTGCAATGGCTGGTATCACCCTCCTACATCTTGCAGTTCTTTCCTTCTCTTAGAGCTTCAGTTTCCATTGATGTAACTATTGCCAGTAAAATACATGTTTGTGTATAAGTGTATGTATGTAGTACATATACGTATAAAGCCTTCATTGCACATTCATAGCACACTTATTTTTCAGGCCCATGCCAACTGCTAAATAATTCTTGACATGTACTAGCACATCAAACTGCACAGTGGCACAATCCAGGTGTTTTTTGTTTTGTTTTGTTTTTTTATGAAAGGATTTGAGCAGGTATGAGAAAATAGCACATTGTTCTTTCTCTAGCCAGGAGAAGCTGTACTGAAACTTCAATTTAAATCCATTCTGATGCACTGCCACTGGCTTGAGTTTACTGCTTAATTCTTCCTGTAACTCAGAAAAAAAAGTAAATGTTGGACTACTTTGACACGTGGTTATTCCTATTTTACTGAGAGAAAAAGTTACTGAAATTTTCGGAGAGCTTCTTTAGCACCATACACAGAGACTTGCAATATAAAAACATAATAGCATAATTTTATATTAGAACCTTTGTAACCATATGGAAGATATGGCATTATACAGCATATACCAAAAATTAGATTGTAGTTAAGTTGCTTACATCTTCCTTTATAATCCAAAATGCATTTGCTATATTTGATTTCAAAATTCAGGTGAAAAAGAAACACCTCAAAACGATCAAAATCAGACAAGGCCAAGATATATCCGAAATAGATGGAAGATTCAGAATGAAGTAATTGACTATCCATCATCTTGTCTTAAACTCTGTGTTCATAAGCTCTGCGGTTTTTTTTTTCTGTCTTTCCAAGAAGCAGTACCTGTACTATCAATAATACTTTAATGATGTTTACCAGCATTTTCAGTGCAAAGCTATTATCCTTTTCCTACTATCTTGTGATTCTTCTTTTAAACACGCAGAGTCTTTAATTAATTAATTTGGTAGCAATTCATTTTTATACTATGTAGGTTAAGGTTAAATCAGCATGGAATACATTAGGGGTAGCTACAGTATTTTGTTCATTTTCAGTAGTTCCTTATAAGCAATGAGGTTACAATAAACCTCAGTACATCAGCACCTACAAACCAGTTAAAGCTCAGAGATCACCTTTGTGCTGTGAGCCTGAAAGCTGTGATTAGCAAACAGATGCATTTTTCACTTAATATTTCCTTTTGGTTATTTTATTTCCTTATTCAACTTTTGCATTATTCAGCAGAAAATTTAATCCAACTGGGTATATAAAAAGCCAGCAGATAGATTCAAGTAGATTAGCAGCTGTGATGCCACTTTTGCTTTCACCTTTCACCTCCTA
The DNA here is from genome assembly GCF_019232065.1 of Centrocercus urophasianus. Lineage (NCBI taxonomy): Eukaryota > Metazoa > Chordata > Aves > Galliformes > Phasianidae > Centrocercus > Centrocercus urophasianus. The sequence continues at coordinate 3,190,291 of NW_024884755.1, read as the reverse complement.
AAAAATTAAGATGGAGACTAACTTATGTATTCTCTCCACAGAATGAAGCAGAGTATTATAGAATGCATTTGGCAAAAGAATAAATCATGATTGACAAAGTGAAATTTGTTAATACAATGGTTTGAGGCAGTTGACAGAAATTTTTGTCAACAGAATAGATTAAGGGATTCAAAAAATGAAATTTGCAGATGGAACGGCTTTGATGTTTCTGATGAAAAGTATTTTGTTGACAGAATGGATCAGAGTGAAAAAATGCATTTTCTCAACACAAGGGTCTTAGCTCTTTGTCAAAATATATTTCATCCCCAGATGTTTTGGCTGAGTTGTCAATTATTCTCCCTGTGTGCCATTAGCCAATCTCTTTACTGCAGACAGATTTTTTTATTTAATAGCAGTTCCGTGGAAGAAACTGGAGGTACATCAAATGCCACTGCAGTTGATAACATGAAATCATTAGTTAAGATGCTGTAGTTAGTCCAACACAAGCTAAGCATCCATTGAGCTAAATATATGAGTGGAACAGAACAGGCTTTTGGACCTTATTTTTTTTCCTCCCTTATCTTTCATTTATAAATAGCACTGATTACAATATTCATTCTTTTCACCTAGAAAGAAAGGTTTTAGAGCTGTTTCTCATTTAAGGTTTTGGTTCTGTATTCAGTAAGGAAGAGAGCTAGCTTGTGATTCTGGTGTATCTCAAGCAAGTGCCAATACATAAATTACACTATCTAGAGCAAGTCAAGTCACCTTACCCATCCAAATGAAGAAGTTCCACACCACCATCTGAAGGAGCTGCCTTGTACAAGCCTATTAGCAAGTCAGAGGAGGATAGTTAAATGTTAAATATCTTCCCCTTGCATGCAGAGGGAAGAATCACCCAAAGTTATAAGCTTAACCCAACGACATTTAACTACCTAGAAAAAGGAAGACAAGCAAATTCTTGTTTCTCCTTTATTGTAGTTAAGCAGTCATACGATAATCTTCATCAAGTTGACTTGTGAGTTCTTAGATCTTGTATGAGCTCATAATATGCTTTGACCACATTCAGCGGTGCATCCTGCTAGCCAAGTTTCATTCTGGCTTGTCTGAATCTACCAGCAAACACTTGCATGGACATATATCCCATAGCATATAGCATACATAACACCCAAGGTCACTAATGGCAATGTTTTGTCCTATAAATCCTAGATCTGCACAAGTGAATATTTCAGGAAAAATTATATGGATTAATTTCTTCCTTATAATCTGTCTTTCTTCAGAAATGTGAAGGTGTCTAGTGACAACAGCAAGATGCCAGTGATCCATCTGGCTATGAAGTTAGCATTGAAAGGAAAAGCAGAAAGATGAAAATAAATACTTCTGGCCCAGGAGAAACACAGTCATACTACTGTCAAAAAGTAGGGCATGACTCCAGCTAGATGTTGCATAAGCCAAAATTGCAGAGAGAAAACTTTTAAGAATGAGATCACAGAGTCAGGGAAAGCACAATCTGTGGTGAAATTCTAAGCCAGATCACAGACTCAGATCAATCTATAAGACCATTATGAGGAAGAAAAGATAGAGACCCTTTAGGTCTCTTACCCCACCAAACTACTCCCAGTACACTTGTCCCAGTTTTGACTTAGACAGGCCCCCACCACTTGACTGATATAGTTTTTTGCTATGGATGGGTAACCAGGGATTCTGACAGAAAAAAAAAAAACAAAAAAAACAAAAAAAAACAACAACACAATAACAAAAAGAAATGCCTGCAAACTACTTCCAAGAGATTGTACTTTCATGTTTTCCATGGTTTCAAGGATAATCTAAGACCTTGTTTTTGGTTTCCATATCTTATCTCAGAGCTTAGAGCAAGGATGAATCATAGCTTACTTTTCAGGAACTGCACCTGTAAGAGAAGCCTCTGAATATCTTACCAGAACTTGAACAAGGAAAACTAATGATCAAGGTAAACAGAAGAGATGGAAAAACTGTCATCACAGTTCCTGATAGAAACAAACAAAATTGCACAGCACTTGCAGAGCACTGTGTATGTAGCATGACTCCATCAATCTAATACCTCACCTGACATAATTATTATCTGTTTTGACACACACTGTTAATTTCACTCACTCAGATTCTTGAAGTCCTACGGATTCCAGTTTTAGCTTCAATCTTTAAGAGGCAGTCCCTGTGCATTCCTTGAAAGAGATTTATCAGAAAGGATGGAGCAGTATATATTTCAATCCAAATCCTTTGCAGCTTATTATGTTCCATTTTTATTTAAATAAAATTGCCTACTTTATTGTCGGTGTCATTAAAGTGCTTCATGGGTCAGGGTAAAAAAAAAAAAAAAAAAAAATTATTGAAAACAGTAGCTGGGCCTCTGAAGCAGAATTGCCCCCTCTGCAATAACAATATAAATTTTGTTATCTTCAAGGATAGCCCTCTTTTGTAATCAGTCTTATTAACCTCTTTAACTGACTGTATGTACATTTGGTTTTCCTCCTCATCCTTCTTTCTGCTCTTCATCCTGAGTGATTCTCTTGTCTAGTGGGGTTAGCAGGACTAGTGGGATTAATTCCTACCAACACAGTTGGTACTGACTCCAGTATTCTTGAGTTACCTTTTCAGTATCAAATATCAAAGTATCAAAGTTTTTCTAAAGGGCATATTTTCCATACAATTTCAAAATATTTTTTGATATGAAACTTCCTACATAAACACCAAAGCTGTTGATAGCAAAGTTATTTCACCTGCGTATTTTAATTGGCTAGAGATACATCTTCATAATTGCAATTTGCCTATTTCCTAGCTTTCAAACAGAAGAATTTCCAAGGCAAAATTTTTTGGGAATTAATTCATACTAAAAGCATAAACATTCCATGAAGCAAAATGTAGAACAGAAGTTATTAGTTGGTTGGGCTGAGCCCATGTATTGAGGAGTATGTTTGTAACAGCAGTAAAACAGCCTCTGTTGTTTCTGTTTCTACCTCTGCAAAAACATCTACATGAGTCAGAGAAAATGCTCTTCTGCAGAATCTTTGTATTTGGCATTTCTGGTAGCTTGGCATTTCTGATAGCTCTTTCTAGCACTTTAGAGGACTATTCAGTTCAAATAAACTATTTCTGGAATTCAATTACATAACAAATATGTTAATACCTAATTGGCTGACACCTTATATGTCATGCAATGTAACTACACTACTCAATGTCAGAATGAAGCAAACTTACCTTAAACACATTTACCTTTTCTAGTATGACATTACTTTGTGATTTTAAACAGACAAATGGGATAACACAGGAGACATTTATTATTATAAAGCAGCTGATGATGGATGTGCATATTTAAAGAAAACACTCTGACAACCAATCTCATTAGTGTTAAGTAGGTCACACCTTCCTAGTGCCGAGAACTGGGAATCTACAATAACAAAAAAAATAAATAAATTCATAACTTGAATCATTACCAGCTAAAACTGTTTTTCTAACTGTGGTACGTTGACTGATTGCACATTTTTCCAATCATACCAAATTCCTGCCACTACTCAGGAAAGTAAAAGGAATGGAAAACCTACTAAGCATAGATAAAGTTAGTTCCCTTTTCCCCTGTCTGTAAATGAAAATCAATGTGCCTACAGTCCAAGAGTTAGTCTGTGATTACTTCCCACTCCAAAAAGACCATGGAAAAAAAGAAAACAAACCTGATCAGAAAGGTTGCGGAAGAACTGATCTAGAAGCAACGACTCTCAGATAAGGTTGTAATGTGTAACGATTTGAATTGAGAGAAGTCTGGTCTTGATATCTATGCTGCCAGAGCAGAGACCTTTGTTAAGTAAAGCTCTATTACGTTTCCTTCATCTTCCTGTCTGTTTTGTTTGTTGGCTTGTTTTACAGGTGGTTAGAAAGGAGGCCTTCATCCAAAATGGATTGAAATCTCATGGTACATTTGCACTCGTCACATCCCCAATCTGCTCTGCATTTTTCTTACATCTGGTCCTTCTCTCCTCTATCATACAAGCTGTGAGATTTTCAACAAGCATCAAGACCACATCAGATTACAGAAGCGAAAAGCATTTTTTACATGGTGCAATCAACATAAGTCAGAGGTGAACATCCCAGACAGCATATCTCCCACAATGTCCTTGCCTTTTATAAGGCACAGACAAGGACTTAGGTTTATGCTCAATCAATGTTTTATGGTAACCAGAAGCATCTGAAGCTCATGCTGTATTTTCAACTCCTTTCATAGACTAAAATATATTTTGCAGGTAAGATTTATATAACATAAGGATAACAATGTTTGCACTCACAGTTTAAACACCTAACTAGAAAGTTTCATCTGAATAGCCCCAAAGTATTGAAATGCTTAACAAGGTCTTTCAGAGAACAAAAAGAAAATTATGTTTATTGTTTTCGTTGTTTTCGTTTTCAAGAAACAAAGTATTTTCTTATTTTATTTTTAAAAAGCTTCTGAGAGCCAGAAGTGTCAAGAGTTGTCATTGTGCTGCCCTAAGCTAGCACACATGAACATTTGATTTTCTTTATATTACAAGTTAAATTTACACCAGCAACACAAAAGTATGTCCAGAGCCTTCCAGGAAAAGCCCACACTAAGTTACTTCTGATGCGAGGCCCATCTTGCAGGATCTGTTTTCTCTGCTACCCGAAAGAGAACAAGTGTATGAACAAGGTAAAAGTAGTCCAACTTCCATTTGATTCATCCTTTAAGAAGTGTCATAACAGTGTGCAAAGATGAGAATGTTAATTCCT